>NW_012267264.1:3864115-3918764 GCF_000151885.1 Dipodomys ordii | reverse complement strand
TGTATTCAAATGTTTTTTTAATTTCTGGTGATTGTTTCTAACACATTTATAAGATTATTTCTTTGTTGCTTTGTATGTCCCTCTCCCATGGTATAACCCCTGCTTTCACTGTATTTGAGGTTGGTATAATTTGTGGAGGGGAAGGGAAAAAACAAATCGTTTAAATGGGGATACAGGTGGATCCATTGAAACAATGGGATATACAAATCGTTATGTGGAAAAATGAACTTTATAACTTTGGTGGGGGGGGAGGAGGATTGGGTGGGAGGGCGGGGAGAGGATGGGAAGGGATGGGAAGGGGAAACAAAGGAGGAGGCTACAATGCTTGATAAGAAATGTACTCATTATCCTTCCCATGTAATTGTAACCCCTCTGTACAGTATTTTCACAATAATAAAAGAAAAGAAAAGAAAAGAAAAAATGTACACCCTGTAAATGAAGCATATGAGATTTGGAGTAGCTATTTAAATGTGATAAAATGGCTCTCAGGTTGAATGATAATATGGGAGTTCATATCTCTAAGGGAAGACATAATAATAACTGTAAATGTTTTTATGCCTAAATTTAGAGTTTTGAAGTGTATATAGTATAAAACAAACTTTATAGAATTAAGGGAACAATTTGGCAATTTTCAGTTATAGTAAGATTTAAACAGTTGGCCTTTGGTAATTGATAGAAAAGTAATCACAGAACAGTACATCAATTTAAACCTAAACAATCTGTAAACAATGCAAGAGTTAGCAAGTGAAAAACACTATTGATTTCACTTGGTCTTAAACAGAAAACAAACATGTCGTTTTAATAGTACATGTGTTTGGAATTGGGCCCTGTGCTTGGTCGGCAAGCAATATAGCACTAACCCACACTTCCAATCCTTTTTGTTTTAGATTATTTTTCAGCTAAGGTCTTGCACTTTATGCTCAGATCAGCAAAATGTTATTATTATTTATTTTCCCAAAAACAATGACTTGGTGTACTGTGAAGGATATTTCAATAAATCTTAGATCTCTGGCAAAAATCATTAGAAGAAAATTATTTATGTAAATGGGAAAACTGGTCAGTACTTGTTTCAAGAAGTATATCAGGTAAGACAAGGAAGTTCTAGACACCACATAAAGCTTTCTCAATAGACAGTCTAAGATAGGATAACTATTATTGTTTCTTCCTTTTTGAAAGAGTAGTAATATCATTATAATCTATTTTGTCGAGATATAAATGTCTGAATGGAGGTGTCCAATTTTTTGAATATTTCATAACTGTATGATAATGTATCCATAAATATTTTCCTCATGGATAGAAATGTTAATTTATTTAATTATATAAACATTTTACATTCCCTTACAGCAAAATCCTTGTAATTTAAGTAGCCAAAATTATTTCTCTCCCTTCCAGCTTCTTTCTTGAGGAGAAAAATATGAATTCAGATAGAAAATTTCTATGTCAAAAAAGGGAAGAGTAGTAAAAAGTAAATTAACAGATTTCTTCATGAATATTTAAAATATCCAATATAAGAGTACACTTCCATTTGTGCTAATTTCTGTTCTTTTGAAAGTCATCTGTGATACTGACTCATCAAAGATGAATGTTAAAGAATTTATTTTCTTGTACAGCATGATCTGTATGCAAAGGAATAACCAATGAGTGGCTGAAATGCATTTTTCCACATCAGCATTAATAGGAGAAAATCTAATTTTCAATTCATTGTAGATTACCTTGATTTTTAAATTAGAGTTTCATTTCCTAATCTCAGAAAATCAGCAAGCTACTTCATTTCCCTCTTGAAGGAAAAAAATGATAGAGAGAGAGAGAGGAGGGAGAGGGAAGGAGAGAACTTTTCTTTTTCTATCTATTATAATGGGAAATAGTAATCTGGTAATCTAAGGCTAAGTTTCCAATGACTAAACAGTAAGGGAAAGAAATTATTGATGCCAGAAAGAATCCCATTGTGCTGTTTCTCTTGGGTCCTAACATATCTCTACTGCATAAGAATGAAATATCAGATCCAAGCATGGTATTTCTATGTGGGAGCAGAGCACCAGCTGTCTTCTTAAATTTCCATGCCACTTAATCTAGTTCTAAGCTTGGTTAGCTTTCAGCTCACAAAGAAGGCAACAACAGCCACACAGGGTCACATTTTCTGCAAGTTCTCTGAGGTAATGAAGTGTACAAAGTATGCTAATAAGAGAAGAGCTAAGTTAATTCCTTGAGGCAGGTGCGGATAGCTGCACAAAGAACTACATTTTTGGGGGGTGTGTATGTGTGCGCAAGAAATGACCTGTAAGCAGGAGGGGAAAGTGTTAGAAGCCAAGAATTTTACAATTTCCTAGTGTTGTTTGGGGATTACCACTTCATTAGCTCTATTGATTCTAATTTTGAGTTTATTACCCTGAGGTCCTGCCTAAGCATTAGAGGGTCAAACTCCCCAAGATGGCCATCATCTTGTCTGCTCTATTAGCCATCTAAATGCACAAAACAAGCCAGAAAAGGTTCAACTACTGATAATGTCCCTTCTTATTACCCCTGAGGATTTTCATAGGCTACTTGTATAATTAACATGATGTCAAAGTCCTTCATGCCTATACTAGGTCAGAACAAATAAACATATCCAAATGTGCTTCTTTTTAAAGTACTTGAAAGATGTTAAGCCATTTTGTGAGTATTTGATGTAATATTTCAACTGAGGACATTCTTCTGAAAGTAATTTCTCATTTGACTCCCAAAGATGCACTTGTCAGAGGAAATGTTGATTGCTATTAAACTTATGAAACCTAGGCAAATAAGAAAACACATGGAAAGCAAAATCTCTTAAAAGTTGCCCAGAAATTATGTTAGGCCTATAAATGAATTAATATATTATGTAGATAAGCCAGAGTAAGTCATAAAATGATTTTCACAGAATATTAATGCTATAATTTAGTATGATATGCATCACCCTATTTGCTAATTTAATGGTGTGTAATTCAGTGCCCCAAATCCTGGTGTCCTAAATGACACTAATTTTCATGTTAGGTAGTTCTCTGCCTTACTTTTACTTCAGTCGTAGAGGTGGGGCTTTTACACCCTGCAGCAGGCTACCAGTCAATCTAAATCTGCTTTATGAGTCTCCTTCTAGGGCCTCAGAGCTCCTCAACTGTCTTGGAACCTTCCTCTAATGGTGGAGATTGGGTAATTCCAGAGAGATAAATACAAATCTACAAATTTTAAAAGCCTAGATTCAGAATTCTACTCCAAAGAGGAAACAAAATACAGAAATAGTTAAGTAGGTAATAAATGATACCTGCTGAACAATAAGTATGTCTATTATAGCAGGAAACAATGGCCCAATGTTCTGATTTTACAGAACAGTATTGCAGAAGTGACTCTGTGTGTGTGTGTGTGTGTGTGTGTGTGTGTATGTGTGTGTGTGTGTGTTAAGAGAATGTGTGTGTTTTATCCAAGGATTAGCTTACATGTTCATTTCAAAACCATAACACTAATAAAAATAAAGTATGTGTTTTACAAAGGGATAATGTGCTAAATTTTGATGGCAATAGTCTGTATTATATTGTGAACCCCCCTGGAAACTAAAATGATTTCATGCAGTAACAAAATGGACTATTGCATCTGAAATGCTCATTATCAGAGATACACATTAATATTAAAGTTCTATCACTTATATAAGCATTTGCACAAAATACATGGAAAACAATAACTCTTATGTTACCAAGAAATCAGGTGTACCAGGTTTAGGTATGATGTATACCTTTGAAAACAAATAAGATAACAAGAAAGAACATGTTTTTGAGGTTTTAAAAATTAGTTTCCTCCATTTCTGAACCCAACAGACACTTGCAAATATACAGAAGAGTGTGGGAAACAGGGAAGAATGGAGATAGAAAATAAGAACGCAGTAAAGCAATATCTACTACATTTAACTAAATTTGGATCTACAGAAGGGACCAAGTGGTTTCTTTACCAAGCTTGTTATTTTGATAACAGGAATGTGCAGCTGGAGTAGGTCATCAGGGCAGCAAATCCAGTAGACTCAAGAATTTGTGCTCCCTTTGCAGTGGAAAGGGAAAACAAAATTGTTATGTGTTTTTAGAAATTTACAAGACATCCTTTTCTCAGAAAAGCAGGATATGTTAACAAAATAGGTTAATTGGAAGCTTTAGAAAGGAAGACATTTTCTTTCTTGACATAATCTTTGTGAAAATCAAAAGAAATGCTACAACTAAAAATTAAGAATATAACCCTACTTTCACAGCTGTCATGTGTGGGTGATAGGTACTGAGCAGACTTCAGATCTTACCTGGCATTTGCTGATCTGCAGATGGTTTTCCTCTGGTTGAAATCTCTACATTGCTGGAATGACCAAGACTCAACTTTTTAAACAACAGATTTCTTTTGTAATACAATGAATATTGAAAGATAATTGGCTGACCTATATTCCCTCAGCCGAGCAGTCATTCTGACTGAGCCATGCTGTGTGGCTTTACTGAAGAAGATAAAGCGAGTGAAATTACGTCTATAAGGCACAGGATGAATGTGAACAGCCTGGATGGTAATGAATCTCTCCTTTTTTATGGTTTTGTGCAGTATTTCTTTCCAGGGTATGCATTAATTATTTATAGATTTGTGGTGGAATACCATAGAGTGTATCTACAAATCTTTTTTCTTGTTTTTAAAGTTATCATTAGTGCAATTTCATAGTTCTGGATTCTAAGCCTATGGGGCAAGTAGCAGCATGGGAAGAAGAAAGAGTGTGGATTATTCTTTCTCCTTTCAAAGACTGCTGTCTGTCTCCATTGCTCATTATGGTAGTAAGATAATGATTGTATGAATAATGATACTATTCCATAAATAGAATGCTCATGCTGGACCTGAAAATTTTTCTGGACTCTTCTTGAGCCTTAGAAACTCTGGCTTCAGAAGAAATGGCCACGGTGGCATTACTACAGCTGCTTGCAGCATCTCGACATGGACTATTACGTTCTCTGCAGGACCTGGAGATTCCTTTCCTGCAACCACCTGGCACTATTTTTTTTTTTTTTTGCCAATTGTGGGGCCTGAACTCTGGGCCTGGGCGTTGTCCCTCAGCTCTTCAGCTCAAGGCTAGTGCTCTACCACTTGAGTCACAGCACTTCTTCTGGCTTTTTTTTTTGCTTATGTGGTGCTAAGGAATCGAACCCAGGGCCTTGTGAATGCAAGGCAAACACTCTACCACTGAGCCATGTTCCCAGCCCCAACCTGGCACTATTGACCAAAGAAGTTGCATCTCTAATTTCTGATGCTGTCAGTCAATTTTCCTGGATCTTTGACTGTACACCCACAACCAGCTATTTACTCGATCCTTTTTATTGATTAGAAAGTGAGGCCGAAAGGTGTGGATGTGGATCTGGACAGCGATGGCTCTTACAATGTTGGATGGAGGAAACACAACTTACATATATCACAAACCTCACAATAGTCATTTTATTGCATGCAGAAATTGTAGAAATTTTCAGCGACAAGTGGGCTATGTGCATCTACAAAACAGGCATGCCTCATTTTCTAAAGGGTTCATTTTTACGGAAGAATGTCAGACATTAAAAAAAAAACGTTTTAAAAGGCAATCTGATCTTCTAAAATGTCCCAATATGGAACTTTTTCCCCAAATGAACTCATTTGGAAAAGAAATAGCTAGAAACATTGAAAAAGATCTGATATATTCTTCAGGCAGCATATCAAGATATTATTAAAAATATGATTTGATTAGCAAAAAGATGAAGTGGTCAAAGATGTACTAATTACATATGAAAAAGAATTTCTTCACAAGCTCTGCCATTATTACTCATAAATTAAAAATCTCTTGGTTGAAATTACATTAAGTATAAACAAACGTAACCCTGTTAAGTATCTTCTATCAGGCTTGTTTAGGTTTCACGAAATTCCATTTAGTCTGAATTCAGTTGGTGTATCCGTTCATACTGTATTCATCGAGGTTGCTATGTAGAGTGGAAGGGTGGTATATTTGTTATGCCCATTAAATATCATCATAATCTATCTTCTTCACTATGTCCTATCCAGTGAGTAGAGGTGGGTCTTTCTTATCTGTATTGGTATTGTATTTCCTTTTCCTGACTTTTAATTGATTAGATCAACAACACTACATTCTTGGCATATTCTGGTTGGTATTTTTTTTCTCTCCCTAGAATTTGGTACTGTGTAAGGCAGCTTGAAATTTTACTTGATAAAGTTTATCCAAACCTACCTGAACAGTGGCTGGGAGAAGGAACATTGTACTGCTTCCTTAAGTGGCAACAAAAACTGAGAATTTAAAAATAATGAAATAAAAAG
This sequence comes from Dipodomys ordii, assembly GCF_000151885.1. Taxonomy (NCBI): domain Eukaryota; kingdom Metazoa; phylum Chordata; class Mammalia; order Rodentia; family Heteromyidae; genus Dipodomys; species Dipodomys ordii. The sequence goes on along the minus strand of NW_012267264.1, from coordinate 3,912,446 downwards.
AGTTCAAGAACAATTAAACAAGCTCTCTAAATTTTCTATCCACCAACTTTTAAATGAAAAACATTCATCATATTACTGATGTTAGGGCATTTTTATTAGTAATAGCGGTAATGGGTGTTCTTATGAAAGCAGTAAAAACAGTCTTGTTTAATATGTTCTTAAGGGTTAGTAATATCAGTGTTATAGTCATAATACTTAATGTACATATGTGAAAGTGGGAGCAGTAACTTGAAGGGAAGGGAGGAGTTGGGACAGATAGAAGACAATGATGAAAGCATGACACTGATCAAGATGCGTGGACTCAAATGGATGTGAATTGTAACCATTTTGAACAAGTACTTAAAGATAAGGTTTTTATTTCAAAAATGCCAATGCAGGTATAGTGATGTCTTTACTAGATATACCTCCAATAGCTAAAAACAGGAATCACTAAATCATCAGCCATAAACACCACACCAAGAATGTCAGAACTGGTTGTGCATATTGCAATACTAAAGGGCCACCATACATTACTACTCATCTTTAGAGTCAGGATGAATAAGATGTTTAAAGAGATACTTTACTTCTTGCTGTCTAAGGCCCTTCACCCCATTTTTATGTTTTTAGATCTGATGCTGAACCAGTCTATCAATCAAACCTTAGAAGATAAGCATAATGAAAAGCGTACACAGAATAGAATTTCCCACTAAACAAACGAACTGGACAATCTTTCTTCTACATTCCAGTTGGTATTCCATCAGGTTCTACAATGTCAATGTGTAAAGAGCTGGGATGATGTTAAGATGTTGACACAGATTTCATCTGTCAGGTAAACTGGGGCCAGAATTGTGGATTTCCAACCAGCTAATTGCTCTCATTTCAAGTAGCAAGGTTCTCAGGTAGAGAGGGAAGATGGGGAAAAGTGCCTTCTGTCATTAAAAAAATGTTTCAGACTACATATAGACAATGCTATGAAGTATGTTATTGATATATAATACTTCATTTGATTATATATTTAATATCAAAAGTATAATTTCAAATATAACTTGTGAAAATAATATATGAATAATTATAACTGATTCTAGGTCTTTTAAATTTGAATAGTTTTAGTAGTCTGCAATTTATGTCTGTATATATTACCAAATTTAATCCTGAAACAAACTGATAAAATAGTATGATTTTCTCCTTTTAACAAATAAGGACACTGAGATGGTTAATTTTTTTTTTCAAATTCACAAAATTACTAAGTGATAAAGTAAGATCTTAAATAACTTTTGGAAGGTAATTATTCTTAGCCTCTATATAAATATCATTAAACAAATAAACATTCAAACTTTATTGAATACTTCTTCCACTTAAAAATTTGAAACTAAAATGCTTGATATAAAATTTGCTCTCTTGACCAGAAGGAGAACTGGACTAATATCCTTTGTCCTTCTCTAGTGACAAATGCAAAGGCTAGACTGAGAGAGTGGTAGGTCTAGGACAAAGTAGAAACCACATCACCAATAATAAGGAAATTTAGAAGAGATTTTAAACAGTGATAAATTATGTTTCTATGACAAAAAATAGTTTGGAAATAAGGGAAACCATGGAATCTATGTTTCTTTGGGCCTGGTTTACTTCACTTAATATAATTTTTTCCAAGTTTTTCCATTTCCTAACAAATGGGGCAATGCCATTCTTTCTGATGGAGGCATAGAATTCCATTGTGTATATATACCACATTTTCTTGATCCATTCATCTACTGAGGGGCATCTGGGTTGGTTCCATATCTTAGCTATGGTAAATAATGCTGCAATAAACATAGTTGTGCTGGTAGCTTTAGTGTGGTCTTGTTTGTGATCATTTGGGTAAAGGCCCAAAAGTGAATTGCTGGGTCATAGGGGAGCTCTGTGTGGAGTCTTTTTTTTTAACACTTTATTTTCATTTTATTTTATTTTTATTTTTGTCTGGTCGTGGGGCCTGAACTCTGGGCCTGGGCGCTGTCCCTCAACTCTTCAACTGAAGGCTAGCACTCTACCACTTGAGCCACAGCGCCACTTCTGGCTTTTTTTTTTCTTTTTGCTTATGTGGTGCTGGGGAATTGAACCCAGGGCCTCAGGCATGCAAGGCAAGTGCTCTACCACTGAGCCACCTTCTCAGCCCTATGTGGAGTCTTTTGAGGAACCTCCATACTGCTTTCCAAAGTGTTTGAACAAGTTTACACTCCCACCAACAATGAAGTAAGGTTCCCTTCTGTCCACATCCCTTCCAACATCTGTTGTTATTACAGTTCTTGATTATAGCCATTCTAACTAGGGTGAGGTGGTATCTTAATGTGTTTTGATTTTCATTTCTTTTATGGCTAGAGAGGTTGAGCATTTCTTCATGTGTCTATTGGCCATTTTTCTTTCTTCAGAGAAGTTTCTCATGCCTGAGACAAGCAGAAAAGATCAGATAAGTTGAAGGTAGGTGAAATGAACCCCAAGGTAAGTGTTCAAATGTTTTTTTTTCTTTCTTGCTATTGTTTCTAAAATATCTATAAGATGATTTCTTTGTTGCTTTGTATGTCCCTCGCCCCTGGTATAACCCCTGCTTTCATTGTATTCCATGGTATAATTTGTGGAAGGGAAGGGCAAAAACAAACCATTTAAATAGGGATAGAGTTGGACCCATTGTAACAATGATACGTATGAGTCATTATGTTGAAAAACGAAGTTTAAAACTGGCCAGCAGGGGTTGGGGGTGTGGGGAGATGGGAAGGGATGGAAAGGTGAAACAAAAAGAGGAGGCAACAAAGCTTGATAAGAAATGTACTCATTATCTTGCCCATGTAATTGAAACTCTTCTGTATGGTATTTTCACAATAAAAAATTTAAAAAAATGTTTTGGAATAATTAATGAAGGTTTTTTTTCTCTAAACTGTGAAAAATATTTCCTAACAGAAGGGTATGAAAACTGATAGGAAAGTCAACAAAGCCACCTTCAATGAAGTAGTCTTGCTGTCTCTGAAGAAGGCTGAGCTTGGCCTGTGGAAAAGGGAAACTGTATATCCACCATTCACTCATGGCTCCAGAAATTTGCCCTTTAAAACTTCCTGTGTAATTAATTGTTTTCTTTATATCATACCAGAGTTTTAATCTAGATCCTTTCACTTACTAGATAAGTAAGTACTCCACCGCTGAACTCTATCTCTAACAAGTTGCTTAGCCCAACAGCTGTGCACTATTTCCTTTTCTACTGAGCCAATGTTTATTTCCACTAGAAGACTCTAAATCACAGGATGTTTGACACTTCTAGTTTATCATCTTCACCTGAAAAGGTTAGCTTCATGTTTTCTCCACTTCATATTGGAAATCATTCTTTGAAGAGGAGTTTCATTCGAGTGAAAGATTGTGAATGTAGCCTTCTAGGTACCAAATTCTTAAGGCATCAGAGGTTTTCCCTCTTAAACCAGTCTAAGCTGATGCCTCATCATGTAATGCATTGTCTCTCCCACCGTCCATGGCTCCAGATCCCCCTTCAGGTTGAAGGCTCATGAGAGAAGCACAGTCATATCTACCTGAATCTCTGAAGGTTAAAGGTTCATCTTATACCTGCTTTAAAAGAGGCACTTGCAGCCTGGCTCATGCCAGTAATCCTGTTACTAAGTAGGTTGAGATGTGAAGATCGAGGTTCAAAGCCAGCATGGGCAGGAAAGTCTGTGAGACTCTTACCCCCAATAAACCACCAGAAAACAAGAAGTGGCACCGTGGCTCAAGGGGTAGAGCAATAGACTTGAGCTGCAGAGCTGAGGGACAGCTCCCAGACCCAGAGTTCAAGCTCCACAACCAATGGGGGGGGCAGGATGGAGAGGGGAAGGAGGCCTTTGTCAAAAGCTACCACATCCAAAGTTTCACCTGAATCCATGGAGTATTAAGCATGGAGATGTCAGTGTTTTTCTCTTGGAAACTAGCAGATCAAACCCACCTTTAGAGATCCCCAAAGTTCCTCCAAGGCTCATGCTACACACATACTGCAGTTCCACTTCTCTTTCTTTCCACTTCTGTCTTCCTGTTTCCTCACAAGGATTCTTAGGAAACTCCCCTCCCCCCACCTCCCGCCCCAAAAAAACCTCTTCATAAAGATCTCGTGGATTAATCATCTTTGATCCCTGCTTACATAACCACCGGTGTCCTGGACTAGTCAACCTCATGGCAAAGGCAGTGTCCATCAGTCCTTTCATTCAGCCATCAAATTCTTTCCAGGTTTCTCTTGTCAGGCAGGGAGAGCATCAATTGCTGGGGATAGCCTCACTGGCAAATTAAACATAGTTCCTGGCTACCTGAAATTCACATACTGTTTGCATTTTAGACATAAAGAAATAGATATTTATAGAAAGGCACAATAAGTGTGAAGGAAACCAAGAAGGGAGGACCAAATCCACCACTAGAGAATGAGGGAAGAGTCTCTGAAGGCTATTACTTCATACTGTGAATAGAAAGGCCTTCCAGTGTGTGGGCTATGGGTCATGTTCCATGTTTACACACTTGGTTTTGAGATCCTGAGAACTTAAAGGAGGAATCCTCACACATACACTGCTTGTTGTAATCTCAGAGAAGTCCCTGTCCATCAAATAGACTCCTGATCTTGCAAAACCACAATTAAAGTCTTCTTTTTGCTACATTTCTTGTCTCTTAAGTCCATCTTAGAGCTTGGATGGGTGAGTGTATTACTACCACTGTGATTTGTATGGAAACTAGAATGCTCTCCTCCTTTTTTCTTTCAATAACACTACCACTATAACTTGTCTTCCTACAACCTCCCCTCTCTAGGTGATACCCCTTGCCTTTCTACAACAAACCTCGTCAACTCCAAGACTTTCCCATCTTATTTTACTATAAAGAATGACTCTCAAGATGAGCATAAAATGACTACAGCGATATTAAAGAACAACAACTCAAAAAAATGATCATTATTGAAAGAGAGAACTAGGAAAACATACAGGTAGGTAATTTTTCTTCTGTAAATACCACATTTACATCTGACATTCTCAAAACTAGATACTGAGTTTTATATCACTTGATTGGTCCCTTTGTTCCCATTGTAGTGCAAGGTCTTCTACAGGAAAATTCTCAGTAAAGGTTGACTGGCTGACAGACATTTAGAGGGTGGCTTAAGAAAGCTCTGAAAATGTCTAAGTCTCATTTTTCTTCTATAAAATTACTTTCTTAAATATTTCAAACTGCTGTTTTTGGGAAACATAATTTTGCATCCTACCGAAACTGGAATATTTTTAGAACATAAGTACAAACTCCAAGCAATTCACTGGACCCTATATGCCAAATAAAGGATTTGGTTATGGGCAACCACAAGAAGAAAGTACTTCAATACATCTTCCATTATCTGTGGCCATCTTTAGGGGTGCAGACAACAGGTAGAATAAGGAAGAGGATGAGAAAGATATGCATAGTTAAAACAGCTCCAAGTCACTGGCATGGACCGGTTGAGCTTTACCTCAGTGTCTCGTGAGGAAGTTATTACTTCACCCCTTGAGGAGAGCAGGAGCAAGTTAGTTGGTCACTGTTGCCTGGTAGATGGTCCATACTGAACTTTTGCCTCTTCTTGTTAGGGGAAGTTTTGTCTTTGCCTCAAGGTCATAATAAAGGCATTTCCTGTCTGAGGGACAGTTTGTCTTTGGTCACAAGGTGTTTATGGGTCAATGTGATGGGCAGTAATTGCAGTGACTATAGGAGAGAATGGCTCAGATCAAAGGACATAGATTCAAGTAGGTGGATGGGCTGAGTGTTCTGCTTTCATCCTGCTTTAATTCATTATAAGCCCCAAAAGCAACATTTTTTTTTTCAGTTATGGGGCCTGAACTCTAGGCGTGGGCACTGTCCCTGAGCTCTTCAGCTCAAGGCTAGCTCTCTACCACTTGAGCCCCAGCTCCACTTCCTGCTTTTTCTGTTCATGTGGTGCTGAGGAATCGAACCCAGGGCCTCATGCATGCAAGGCAAGCACTCTACTAATGAGCATCCTTCCCAGCCCCCAAAGCAACTTTTAAGTTGCCTTTTACATTTCCTTAAAAATATGAGACATAGGTCCCAGTATTTGAAAATAACACAGCAGAAGTTCTTTACCACCTGCTTCCATCCCAATAACCATTTTTATTAATTAGCTCTTTCATATCTTTTACCTATGATTGATGCTTACCTGCCTTGTGGAGGAAGAGGCTCTAAAACGCTGACACAACAAAGGTAGGAGCTTCGCACAGTGAATTGTCATGTTCTGTATCCAAGATGAAGATACATATGCATCATGCTAGGTACAAAGGAAAAGCCAAGGTTAGACAAGGTGCTCTGTTCATTTATTTTCTGCCACTCTCCAAGCCTCATGGAATCTCTTGATCATCGGTGGGAGCCTTGCTCAGTTGTTCTAGACCTTCTTGCTCTCTGTCAAGCCACAATTGTCCATCTTCCTTTTACTAGGAGGGATCTATAACATACTCATCTCAATGAGTTTAATAACACAGCCAAAGGATGACATCTCTCTTGGCCTTAAGTTAAATTTTGCAGATAGGATAGTCTAAAACTTTCTCCTAAGACACAAACACATGGGACATTTCCTTATTTAGTCAGCCAGCATAGTTTATTTTTGTTTTTATTTTTATTTTTTTGTTGGTTGTGGGGCTTGAACTCTGATCCTGGTTACTGTCCCTGAGCTCTTTGGCTCAAGGCTAGCATTCTATCAGTTGTTCCACAGCACCTCTTCTGTTTTTTTTTTTCTGGTGGTTCATGGGAGAAGAGACTCTCACATACTTTCCTGCCAAGGCTGCCTTTGAGCCAGGATCCTCAGATCTTAGTCTCCTTAGTAGCTAAAATTACAGGAATGAGCCACCAGTGGCAGCTCAGCATAGTTGATTTTAACACAATATCCCAGATAGCACAGAGAAATGGAAACATTGTCTAAATAAATTTCTCTACATCACAGACTTGAAAGGACAGAACATGTGTAGAGAGAGGCTTCCACTGAGATGTCTCTTCACAGCCAGCAGATATTCCCATCAGGAAATGGGTTGTACTTCCAGTTTCCAGAACCTTTCCATGCAAATCTCCACTGCATGTGATTGGATGGTTACTTCTCATAAATATTACACATTACTTTTTATTAAGCTAAAATTCCTACTCATATTAAATTAACAACTTAAGAAAAATTACAGGCTAAAGACTGGATGAAATCACATAATAAATTAGTAACTTTTCCAAATGACTGATTTGGAAAAAATAAAATCTAACCTCGGTTCATCTAGACATGTTTTTGAATGCCTACATTTTATCAGGCATCCTGTGGGACAGAGGTTGTCTATGCCTTTGCTTTGAAAACTGTCACCTCAAAATTCTTTTATATCAATGGAAATGCTGTATACGATCAGATATTTCACTTTTTTTTTACTTGTGGGTGTTTGATAATTGATCATCTCAGTTAGCTAGCTTCACTGATTTAAAACATTTTCAACAGCTCCTTTATAGGAAGTGATAAGGATGATAAGCTCTATATAATGTTAGAAAAAGGTTTATCTGGGTAGCAGTCGTTGCTCTGAGTAGATTTTACTTCACAACCACTAAAAGGTCATATTGGAAAGGCTTATGTTAATGTTTCTTTCAATAATCTTTTAATGACAAGAGAATATGCAATAGAAGTGTGTGTGTGTGTGTGTGTGTGTGTGTGTGTGTAATCACCAATCCATTCTTTAGTCTGTGTTACTAATCTAAGTATCTCTACCTCTGTGTCCTATCAGTAATTGTAGTCTAGTTGCACCTTATAGACTTACATATATAAAGCTGTCTATCTACCTAATGAAACATCTATTTAATACTTGCAAGTTAGATATAGGTAGAGATACATCTTATATCCACAATTGTAGATGAGATGTTGTTTTTAGGCACTCCTACAATATATCCTCAACTAATAATTGGTCCAAAATATAATGTTGTGATTAAGACACAAGTTCCCTTTGAAGGAAGGATAATTTTCTACTTGAGTGTCTTCTAATCAAGCACCAGTTCAGGTGGTTCCTCTTTAAATAGTGGAAGACTACTTCTTAAAAATTTTGTATGGACTCTTCTTAGTGATAGACCGTCTGTAAGGATGTTTTGTAAAACCAGCTGAGAGTGCAGTAAGAGTGATGTTAAGACTTTAGATTTAACACAACCCAATCTGCCTGCTCTCTTTATGAGAATGTACCTATAAAAGGAATTCACTGCGGATGCTGGTGGCTCATGCCTATAATCCTAGCAACTCAGAAGGCTGAGATCTGAGAATCGTGGTTCAAAGCCAGCCCAGGCAGGAAAGTCCCATGAGACTCTTATCTCCAATTAATCACCAGAAAACCGGAAGTGGCTCTGAGGCTAGCCTTGAGCTGAAGAGATGAGGGACAGCACCCAGGCCCAGAATTCAAGTCCCAAGACTGACAAAAAATAAATAAATAAAGGATTTACCTTTATAACCCCAAACCTTTCTAGGATTTGAATTTGCTCTTTGTGTCTGAAGTTGTAATGATTTTTTGGGGATGGGGTTCTTCAGATTTGTGGTGGATATATTGGGTTCTTCTAAACTTACTGAAATTGGAGTTTCAAGTCCTGGCTCAAATCCCAGGGCTTCTACAAATCAAGTCTACCAATCCAGAGATCAAATGGAAAGGTAGACCACTTTTTAAATTATCTACTGTTAAATGTATGATGTCTTTAATTTGAAAGTTCCTTGCTATCTACTTTTTATTGTTGGGTTAGAAACCATTCAGAATTTCAGGGACATAAACCTGCTTTCTTTTTCTTTTTCTTTTTTTGTTTTTTTGTTGATTGTGGGGCCTGAACTCTGGGCCGGGGTGCTGTTCCTCAACTCTTCAACTCAAGGCTAGTGCTCTACCACTTGAGCCACAGCACCACTTGCAGTTTCTGAGTGGTTTTTTGGAGATAAGAATCTCACAGACTTTTCCTCCAGGCTGGCTTTGAACTGTGATCCTCAGATCTCAGCCTCCTGAGTAACTAAGATTACAGGCATGAGCCATCAGCGCCTGGATATTAACCTGCTTTCTAAACAAGGAAATACATATAGTTAGATCAATCAGATTGGGTTTGGCTGCTTGCTGTCTCAGTGATAGGAAATTTCCTTGACTACAGTTATGAAGCTATTTTTTACACTTCATAATACATAACACACAAATGCACACAGAATTTGGAATAGAATTTCCCAATGAATAGAGAGAAGAAGGAGGCAGAAAGAGAAAGAAAGAGAGGGAAGGAAAGAGTTGATTTATGTTCTATTCTCCTTCAAAAATTTCTGTTCTGAAACTACAATAAAATATGTGTCATGGATTATATCCTTTGATGTACCTTGCAAAGAAAGCCATATTTATAATCTCTGGTTAAAAGATAGAAAAATTTATATATTTGATGTGGTTTTAGCTGCTAGAGCCTATAGCTGATTTAAATGACTGTCGGTCACAGACACAAAAGATAAAAGTTTAACTTGTTATCTAGAGAAGGATGTACTATTTTAAATTATTTTAGTTCAATGACAGATGGAATCGATCATTGTCCAAAAAGTATTGTCAGTCCTTCCCTAATGTCAGCCACAATAATAGAAGGAGAAGTATAACCATCACCAATGCCATTAACAGTCACCTTACACAGGCACTTGAAAATTGATGGTCAAAATAAAGGAAGGACTCCTTTAATTTGCTCACATTCATCTTAAAAGTCAAAAGAATAAATGGACTATTTCCAAAAGGTGAGATGAGGCAATCTATCTTGGTTCATACTAGACATATTATATCTGCTTATCAGCCCCTGTACTTAAAGCAACATATAAAAAGTGCAGAAGAGAAAATTAGAAAAAATAAAATTGGGGTATGGGAAATGGGAAAAAAATGAATGTTTGACAAAAGAACAACAGAATATTAGACCTAGATGTTTTAAAAGGAGGACTTGTGGTGAGACAGAAAGAAATCAAAAGAAAAGCATAATGGAAGAATGAACTAAACCTGTACCGTCAGATGAGCCAGAGAAAGAAGTTAGTAAGTTATGGCAGAAATGAAATTCTTGGAACTAAAATATCCCATTATTAATACAGTTTAAGATGTTAAGTGCTTGATATTATTGGGTTAAAGAAAGTCTCTGAGTCCAAACTGATATGAACAATTGAGTATATAATACATAAATACATAATACAAAAATACATAAATACATGTATAGGAGAAGAATCTTTTTCATTAAATAAGTATAATCAACAAATGTAGACTAGATAAGGGACTGCAACATTATGATCTTAGTAACTTTTTCAAGTGACAGGTATCATTTATACATATGTATCATATATAGTACAATAACAGTACAAATATACAATGTACAATCATCAACTTAGGTCAACTGATATTTTCATCTCTGCAGACAATGTTACTCATTAACAAGTGCCTTGACAATATTCACTGGTTACAACTCGGAAAAGTATAATTTTAGTGGAAACATTCAAAACCTGCCAACAGAATCTTAGCTAAATAATCATTAGAAATGTCACTAATGAGACTCACTATACTTCTATTATACACTGGAAAGGCCAAAGTCTCTGCTACTATTGTACTCTTGACAGAGGCATATGAGTCCATGCAAAAACAAAAACACTCAATCACAAATGAGAGAGTCTACCATGTAACCAACAGTATTCTTCAAAGGAGTCAAGGTTAGAAGTGGAGGTGTGTTTCAGTATTGAAAGCAGAAAGCTAAGCAAGAGTGTGAGACCCTGGGTTCAAACTCTGGGACTAGCATTTAAAAAAAAAGGTAATAGGATATTGCTTGTATCATCAAGATTGTAGATGAAAATTTATACTTACAATCCTGCCTAAACTTTTTACTATGTAAAAGAGTGATTTAAAATAAAACTACCCTCTCCTTTCTTCCTCCTCCTCTTCTTCCTCTTTTCCTTCTTTGATATAAGTTAAAAACAGAAATTTTCTGAGTTGAAATTATATTATTACAAAATATCATTACTCTAAAATCTAGAAAAAATTCCTACTATTGATTATTTGGCTCAAGTACATTAAACCTAACGGTTTCATTATTCTTTTTTTTATTTATTCCTATGATATTTGAAAGAATGAGTAATCTTGAGCTGAATGACACCTGTTTAGCTCTTTGAGGTTTATTTGTGTTTTGAGGCAGAGATTCAGAGAAGGCATATGACATGTTCCTTGAACAGGTCCTGAGGTGGTTAGTCAGCAACCACATCTCTCTGCTTACTAACCAGATCTTTTTCTCCCTCCTGTTTGGCTTAGACAAGTACACTATGTTCATTTACAGGAGACTTTGATTTTCACTTGGTTTCATGAAGTTCAGAAAAAGAAGATCCCAGGGTGGCACAACATCACTACTGCTTTCTTTATCTTCAAGGATTCTGATTGCATTTCAGGAAGGAAAGAGGAGTTTGATAGATGGCTTATCCAGAAAATAAATAGCACCATCTTTGCCAGCTGCTGCTGTCTTTTATGCCTGGCTAACCTAAATTTGCATTAGAATCCATCTACCATTTAGCAGCAAAATTTATGCTGCTTCCAACAAGCCTGAGTTAAAAAGAAATTCCTTGGACTGATCATCCAAGTACCATCTATCACCATGCTAGTAAGAAGTTTCTTTTTTTTCCCCTTGAAGGATTTATAGTTGTATCTAAAGCAAACAATTAATGCAGCACAAGATTGTTTATAATGACTTTATTCTTGATGTGCAGGGCTTTCTCTGGGTTTTTCAGAGAGACCAATGTTGACTTTCTGATCAGTATTAGGGTATTGTAAGTTTGTTCTATGAACTTTAAAATGTAGCATCAGTATAGGCTGTCAACAACTTGAAAAGTTTGGAGTCTTGCTCGTGAGACTTGATGAGTCATTAAGTATGTTAGTATATGAAGAATGTTTTATCATTCACAAATGGAGGCCCAGCTACCAAGCACACTACTGATCTAACTTTTCTTCCTCAGATCCTATGGTCTAAGACACTTATCATCTCCATACTGGTCTATCTCCAGTCCATTATTGGTAACTCTACATTCCCAATTAATTATCTAGAAAGAGAGACTACTGATTCTTGTCCTATGTATTTATGCTTTCTGACTGCAACTCTGGGTAAATAAATCAAATGACAGCTTATTATTTTTCTCAAGTTCTCAATGGTAAAAAGTGATTTTTATAATGCATTTACAGTTAGATCTAAAATTTTTTATTAACATTTTTTTCTCTCTGGGACCTGTATCAATGAAGTGAGAACTGGTTTAGCTCTGAAAACTTACAGAGAAGTCACTAGGGTCTTCAAAACAGTGAGAAAATGCAGCCATCCTTGCCTCAAATCTCAGTACTCTTTTACTGATTTATGAGTAGAGATGATGTCTGAATTCATTACATTGTTTAGAAAGCATATAGAAGTTATTTTTATGTATAATAAATAATAAATTATAGTAAAATTAAAATATAGTTTTTTTCTTATGATAAATGTTTTTTTTATTTTTAAATCCATGTTTAATTATCTTCAGTGAGAAGATAAGCAGGGGAATGCAGTGTCAGAAAATCTGGGTGAGAAAACCAGGGATGCTTATAGTTTGCTTTATGGATATTGCCAAATATGAACAATGAAGGGTGTATGATAGTTCATCTGATTCAATCCCATACACAAAGGGATACTTACTACAAATTCATCTTCTTATTGTTCCCACATACCCTCAAATATTCCCCAGGTTTCAAAATTTCTAAGTTAATTTTCATCACTAAATATAATGTTTGTCCAGCTGAGTAAAATAATCCATAAGAAGGCTGAAAATAGTGGGGGAAATAAGACTCTGGTCTCCTTTGATTCAAATATTTCTCTTCTATGGGACAATGATTTCACAGATTTTAATTATTCTTAAATTTTATTTTGAAATGTAATTTTCCATACCATGCAAACAATGAATCATTAATTAACTAGCAATAGCTATTTTCATTGAATTTTGATTTCCAAAAAAGGTACTTAATTTAATATAAATGTTTAATGACCCTTCCAGAATATTTCTTGATCATTTAAAAATCTATTATTTATTCTTTGCAGCACTCAGATAATGGTCAACCTTAACTGGTATACAAAACCATCCAATATTGTCTCTTTCCTTTATGTTTTTCCATGCTCGCTGATACTTTATACTCTGAAGGTGGAACAGGGCAGGGTAGTGGGGGGAGAATGCACTTAAGAAAAATTAAGAAAAATAAGAGAAAGGGGTGGATCTAAGGGGTTTGAACATTTTGAAGGGATGGCTCAGATCGAGAAGCATTGTATTCATAAACTACTTTGATAGTGTCAAAAATCAATTAATACTCTACAAAATTAAGAAAAGTGAGGGAAAGAGTGGTTTGGGAAGGATGAATGAAAATGTTGGAAGGGGTGACATAGATCAAGATTCACTGTATCCATAAACTGCTTTGTTGAATGGCAACTCATTTGTAAAACTGCTTATAGATAATATGTTAAATATAGATAGTAAAATGTTAAAAAAGAAGATGAAGAATAATAAAATACCTAAACTATATGTAATTCTTTGTATAGGGCATTGTGTTAAAGCTCACTTTTCTCTATATCCTAAGGTATTTGTACTGATCTTCCAATACCTACTTCATTAAAATATGGACTTAGATGTCAACTTGTTTCATAGACTTTGCTAGCATTCAAATAGTGGAAATTTCCATTCTCTAGGCTTCTTTACTCTGCTGTGGTTATTTTTATTCTAAATGCATCATGTAATTTTTCATTTCCCCCTTGTAGTACATAACATTCTTGAGGACAGAGACCCTACGCCATTCATCCTTGTAGATGCCAGCACCTGATGCAGGAAAGGAGCCTAATACATTTGAATAAATGTAAAGCAATTGTGATGGCACAGGTGAAATTGGAATGCTGAAGAAGTTCAGAAGGGACAGAAATGAATCGTGAATGGTGTCATGAAGAAAGAAGCATGTGAAATGAATCTTGAAAGATACACACCATGATGTAAGGTGAAAGGATCATGCATTTCAGGAAAGAGATTTAACAGAGCGTGACTAAAGCTCAGACAGTTTCACTGCAAGAATGCATCTGAAATTAAACTAATGAAGGAGAACTGGTAGAATAAATGAGAACAAAAATATTCTTTAAGTTGTGAAACGCATGGTAGTTCTCAAAGGAAAACTCAAATGACTTAATTATTGTAGCAAAATAGGTCTTTCTTATTCGAAAAGAAAGAATCTTTTATATTCACAGATTGTACACAAGTAAGAGACCAGTAAGGGCTTTTTAATACCAATAAATATATTATAAATATGAATAATATCGGGTACACTTTGCACTAGCTAACTACTGAAAAATTAAAATCCAGTTTGTGCTTTAATAAAATGTATATTAAATATAGTAACATTCCTTATTGAGCCACTTCTCTTGTAAGTACTGTAAAAACTACAACTGAAGCAGAACATGAGATCTTTTACTATTAAAAGCCTGAAAAGCCAATTAAAGGAAGTAGATAAACATGAAATTAAAACACAAGTCAAATATACAAAAAGGACAGAGAAGTCATATGTCAACCTACATATAAATATTAGGTGCAAGAAAAAAGGGTTTCAAATTAAAAATAATACCTTTAGCAAAGGCCTAGATGTCCTATCAAAAAGCAGAGATTGGTAGAACTAATGGGAGTGACTGTGATAGGCACAGATTAACCATCAAGAGACCATCAAGAGAGACCGGTAAAGATAAAAAAAAAAAAGCTAGAAACTCATAGACTATATGGAAGTGAGAAGAACATCTGAAAAGGGAAGTCACTGGGAAAACAAACAAGATCTTTATTTTTCAATTATCTATGTTTTTGTCTTGTTTGTTCCTTATACTATATCTTCTGAAGCTATAGTTTTCAGTGCAGCTATCTACGTTAGCCCTTGAGTCTGGTGAGAGAATAAATCAGGTAAGAAATGAAGCATGGTGATGGTGCTTGGAAAGTTTACTAGGAAAGGAGTAGGATGGATCTAACCACTCGCTTCCCTCATGCCAGCTAAGAAGAAAGGTGAGAAAGGAGGCAGAGAAAGAAGTTTATTGTCTGGCATGATATCACAGGAAGATGGCACTTTGGTGCGTCATTAACCATCTTCAGGGTATTGGTAGGTAGGCTAGGTTTAAATAGAGGAAGAATTCGGGGCAGGAGAACCATTAAATAGTCCCTGTTACAAGTATGACCTAACTGGATAACACTTGAATGGAATAATATGGTTCTCATGAAACAATTCTTCCATCTCCAGAGTAGCTTGGCCACCATTGACCATCATTTCTGCAAGCCTGATGGTTCTTAGGGGTCATTTCAGTCCTTTGTCACATAAGATATTATGGATCATTTCTGTCTTTCCTGGAACCCAGGATGATCACAACATGACTGTAGAATGAATGACAACAATGGCAGGGTGGCTTAAATAGAGTAGAATTTAAAAAACAGTTTTGTTAAACTTAGACACATGAAATTAGTATTCCAAAGAGATTCTAAAATTTCATATCTTGGGGAAATGACGGTACATTAAATCAAATTGAGGATGGGTGATTTAAAAAACATTTGACTTTTGAATAATAAAAATAAAAGTGAAGAGGAAAAAAAGAAAGGATATAGAAGAAGATGGGAAAGACTGCCTGAAAAAGAATAAACTTGGAGACTGACAGATTAAATGGCTGCATATAAATAGCAACATAGTATAAGAGGAAAATGCTTTTAACAAAGCTTCAAAGAAAAACTATATAATGCTCAGAATCAAAGCTTAGTGGATTTAAAATAACAACACATACATATAGCTCTGTTGTATAGGATGCTTTTGGGTGTTGTCTGGATTGAGTGAGAAGATGGTAAATAGAAAGTTGTAGGAAAAAAATAAAGAATAAAATCGCTATAAATAAATCTTTTCCTGTTTTCTAATTGAATTGAAATGAATGCTGTGTCCATATCCATGTTCACTAGATGTACATTCAGTCAACAGTCTCCATCTGAAGATATGTGATCCCAGTTATCTCTCCTCTCTCCCCCTCCCTCCTCTGTCTAAGCACTCTCTCTCCTTCTCTCTCCCTCTCTTATCTCTCTTTCTCTCTCCCATTCACTCCTCTCTCTCTCCCATTCCCTCTCCTCTCTTCACTAAAGATGTATCCTAATTGAACAAACTCGGGAAGTCTATTGTCACATTCTAGTATCCTTTGACTTTTTTCTTTCATTTATCATCAGGAGTATGCTTTGTGCATAGCTGTTTTTTACCCAGGCCAGGGTCCTGGATATGTGCAGAGTTTTAACCATTGTGTTATTTTTGAGAATGGGAGGAAAGATGGAAAGTTACATTCTGGATTTTTTATAAAGTTCTGAGAAATTGGTCAGAAACAGATAAATGATTAGAGATAGGTGATGATAAATTGATTTTAATAAACTCTAAAGGAAATGACTTTATTTCAATTGAAAATATTGTTACCTCAACAGGGTATAAATGCCCTCAAAAGAAAAAATTAAAACTGGAGAGACCGAGCACTAGCAATAGCATCTTCCAAAAGTTAATTCATAAAGTTTGGAAAACATCATATGTCTCAATATTAGTTTCTATTATGGCTTGATGGATTAAAGACTCAAAGCTAGAACTTTTATAATGGATTCCAACACTAAATCTCTCAAAAATGAATAATCACATTGCATTTTCTATTTTGTGTTTTCTGTTCTTTTGAATTCTTAAAATGGATCCACTTCAAGTATTACGTAAGAAAATACAAAAACTGGTCCTTAAATCCCACTTAACACAGGGAGAATCCTAAGGTAGACAAACCCTTTCACTAGCTACAATAGAATGAACAACAGACGGAAACAGAGCTGACCCTGGGTCTGACCTGCCTTTAGGACACTACAAAGTTTACACAGCAACCGAGTAGGAAGTTCCCACAGCAGAACATGTTAAGAGGACAAATTCTGAGAGTTTTAATTTAAATTTAGTTATAGCCCTGAATTTCGTTTTTTGTCCCAAACTCTTTTCCTCATCCACTTTAATATGCACTAACTTTTAAAGAACAAAAAATTGGACTACAACACATATCCATTCCAAAGTGAATAATTCTACAAGTTGGAAGTTTTACGCTTCTATCATTCATTTTTATCACACTCTTCCTCTTCTTACATTTTCATCTAGAAGAATTAAAAAAAAACAAAAACAAAATTAGGCTTACACTGGTGGCTCATGCCTATAATCCTAACTAGTCAGAAGGCTGAGATCTGAGGATAGTGATTCAAAGCCACCCTGGGCAGAAAAGTCTATGAGACTCTTATCTCTAGTAAACCACCAGAAAAACTGGAAGTGGTGCTGTGACTCAAGTGGTAGAGCGTTTGCCTTGAGCTGAAGAGCTGACAGACAGCACCCAGGCCCAGAGTTCAAGCCCAATGACTGACAAAATAAAAAGAAGTTTTTCCAACTTTCTTTCTGAATGGCCAGGAGCTGATAGGAGTTTTGTTCACAGGAGCCATTGTCTGTGAACTCTCAGATTTCTCAGACACTGGGTGATAGCAAATGGTTACAAATAAATTAATCGAAGTATAATCAACTCTCTAGTAGTATAATCAACTCTCCAGTAGTATAATCCTTAGAAAGACTAAGTCAAAACCAAACAAAATAAGAACCAGGAAATGGGTACTTGCCAGGAAGGAGTGGGACCAAGGAGAAAAAGGTAGACAAATGAAGTGGGGAGGGAGAGAGTGTCATCATTCTATATAGCACAAAATGAAGGAAAATGAGGGAGGAGGGCAGAACAAGCGGGGTGATGACACAGATCAAGATGCATTATATACTGCCTTGTTCAACGGCAACACATTTTCAATACTTAAAAGAGTGAGAATGATGTTGAACCCAATCCTAAACCAGAAACATTTAGTACTTTAACAAACAAACCATCCTTGCATTGGAACCACAATGTTGCCATTGGTGAAATTCCAGACAGTAACGTGATACTAATTCCACAAATTTCTACAAAATTCTACTATCCAGACCCCTTCAAAACATAGTACTGACATTAGAATTTAAACCAATTAACATTTTTAAAATTTTGAAAAGTTGATGAAATTTTCCCACACATATAAAACCTAGTGAAATAAGAAACTCATTTTCATCTATACACCCAAAATACCAAAATAACAAATTACAGTATAAAAAAGTAGTCTGTACAGATAATCTTATGTGAGTATCAACAGTACCTGGTATTTAGTGAACTTAGTGTAGGCACTGTCTTGTTCAAACTGGATGTTTTCTATTTCCAGAGGAATTTCAAATGATGCAATAATCAAACATGGTGGCTCATGCCTGTAATCCTAGCTACCCAGGAGGCTGAGATCTGAGGATCACAGTTCAAAGCCAGCCTGGGCAGAAAGTCTGTGAGGCTCTTATCTCCAATAAACCATCCAGAAAACTGGAAGTGGCACTGTGGCTCAAGTGATAGAGCACTAGCCTTGAGCTGAATAGCTGAGAGACAGTACCCAGGCCCAGAGTTCAAGCCCCATGACTGACAAAACAAACAAACAAACAAACAAAAAAACCACCAATGATGCAATAATATGGATGCCTATTAATGTTTCTAAAATAAATACATGATTAACGGCTTAGGTATAGTATAGATTTGTATCTTTGTATTTAACACCCTTGCTAAAATAGTGAATGCTGTTTTGGAAATTATAACCAATGATCCAATTTCTCCTGAAACTAAAAGCAAATACAGCATGTCCAGAATTTGCCTCCCAAACACATAACATCAAAATAAGATGATTCTGTCTTATTTTTGAAAGACAAAAAGTAATAATTAAGATAAATTGAAGGGAGGAGAGAGGTGACCTAAAATATGTGCTAAAAGGTGACTGGCGATTTAGAAACAACTTTGTCTTTGTCATGAGTTGATAACATTGTATCTTCTTTTAGAAAATGAATGGAAACATTTATCCACATATCAAGTTTTCCAAAGAAGAAGGATCTCATAAATATGCTACTTTAGGTGAAAAATGAAGAGGAGATCAAGCATATCCACAATTTGTATCTGAAAGGCACAGTGATTTCTTGTTTGAGGCAATTCCCGCTGAAGCAAAGGGAAGGACTTAACTAGAGGAGATGCTGTTATCACTTCAGTATCACATTTATCCCATGTGAAAGATCTACTTTGTATGACACTGGTACAGACAAACAAACATTGAATACAGCAATTGAAACTACAAATAATAAAAATGGAGAGAAAATGGTTGCAAATGAATCTCTCTCACCTCAAGAATATGTGTGAACAAGAGAAAGAAGGGAGCTAGAAGGAAAGAACAATTGTAGATCGTAACTTTCTTATGATGATGGAGAGAAGATATTAAAGGTCTTTGAATGATGGAGATTTTTTTTTGCTTTTAAAATTCATTACCCCAAAATGATTTGAGACCAACTATGTGCCAGCTACATTTTTAACTTTTGACAACTTGAACTTCATTTGCAGTGCCAAGTCTAGCTATTTCTTAGCCAATTCACATTTTCTCAAGGAAGAAGAAGAGTGAAGAGAGGGAGAGTAATAGTGAAATTACTATTTACCGTCATTAGAAGCAGGTCCTCTACACTGACTGAATAGAACCACCTGAAGAGTTATATAAATACACTATCTGCAAAATTCTCAATTAATAAAATTGAATGTGGTCTGACCATTAAAGTTATTAATAGTGAAAAATATTTTGTGAGTCACTGACCCAAAGAAAGTAGTAAGAAAGATGTAAAGGTTGACCAAGAGTTTAGAATCTTACTTTAGAAGAAAAAAATTCTATAAATATTAGTTTTATAGGCACTCTATAATTAATAGATTTACTATTTTGGTTGTAGTAAAAATACTATGGTTATCAGGGACTTGTAAAAGAAATTGCAGATAATTTAAAGTTAATGATGAATTTGGACTACAATTTATTCTTTCAATTCTAACTGATCCGTGGTACTACAAACCACACAAGATAGAAATTATTTGGAATGTGAGAAGAAAAAAATCTCAGCACTTTCCCTCTTCCAGTAGTCATCTCACACGTTTGACTTTCATATTATGATTACTGGGTCCAGCTGTAGAACTGTTTTGTTCACTTATGTCTTGTTTGCTCAGCAAATCATTATTAATTGTTTGCAACTCCAAATGTGCCAGTCATTGTGTGACAGTTTGTGATGCAAAGATGTATCAAACATTTTATCTGCAACAGGAGATAGGCAAACATTTTATCTGCAATGAGAGACAAATTGTTATTAGATATAACAGTGAAATGGTATGATTGTTTCCAGTGTTGTATAGGAGGTGTTCACAAAAAATGTCATTTGTTCTGGATTTTGAGCTATGAGGAAGACACTGAAGATTTCAAAGAGGAAAGTTATGTCATGCAAAACAAACATTGTGCGACAAGGTTCAAGGATAACAGTGTGTTTTACCCAGGACTTTGAGATGCATTTATGTGCTTGCAAAGAAGTTTGGTATAGGAGACAGAAAACAAGGAAGTTTCAGAGTAATAGTGAAATTACTATTTACCTTCATTAGAAGCAGGTCCTCAACACTGACTGAATAGACTCACCTGAAGAGTTATATAAACACACTATCAGCAAAATTCTCAATTAATAAAATTGAATGTGGTGAGCCTCACGGGGAAGAATGTGCACCAATGAGCAAGGACTTGTGTACACAAAGGATAGGCAGAGTCAGAATTCAAAGCCATCTCTACTTCTTTAGACTGCATTAGACTTCTGTTGCTGCATAGTAAATTACCAAACTGTGTGTTTTGAAATACACAGAGAAACTATTATTTCAAAGTTTACATGGTTGGGATTTTTTAAATAGTTTAATTATCTTTAAGTAGTTGTACAAAGCACTTGCCATTCACCAAAGCAGTTTATGAATACAGTGCATCTTGATCCACGTTACCATGTCAGTATTCTCACCCACCACTCCTGGCCCATTCCTTCCCTTACATAATTGTAGGTTAAGTATTGAATTTTTTTGCAATTTAACAAAACAGTTTATGAGTACAATGTATCTTGATTTGAGTTACCACTTCAACATCTTCACCCTCATTCCCTTCACTACTTCCCTTAGTTTCCTCAATTCTGAGACACATCCAATAAATTCTTGCTCACTTTCTCACAGCTTCTCCCTTCATTCTTCTACTCCTCTCTCCTTTTGACACCTTTCCCTCTGGCAACTGAACATTTCCCAAGACGTTTTTTGTTGGGATTTGACTTAGTTAATAGTCTCTCCATACTCTCCACAGAGTCTATTATGTTTTACTTAATTCATTCATAGCCCCTTGCTTACCACCCAGTGTGTTTACTTGAGATTTATAGGAATATTCTAGTTACACAAATGAAGGAAACCATACAACCTATATTTCTCTGGGTGAGGTTTACTTCACTTTATATATTTTTTGCTTTTTTTTTTTTTGTAAGTCATGAGGCTTGAACTCTGGGCTTGGGTGCTGTCCCTCAGCTCTTCAGCTCAAGGCGAGCATTCTACCACTTGAGCCACTTCTGGTTTTCTAGTGATTAATTGGAGATAAGAGTCTCACGGACTTTCCTGACCAGGTTGGCTTTGAACCCTGATCTTTATATATTTTTTCCCAAGTCTTTTCTATTTCCTTATGACTGGTACAATACCATTCTTTCAGATGGATGAGAATTTCACTGTTTATATACACTACATTTTCTTGATCCATTCATTCACTGAGGGGCAGTGCTGATTCCATATTTTGGCTATAGTAAATAGTGCTGTAATAATCATGGTTGTACTAGTAGCTTTAGAGTGGCCTTGTTTGTGGTCTATTGCATAATACCCAGGAGTGGAATTGCTGAGTCATAGGGGAGCTCTATGTATGTTTTTTGAAGAATCTCTATACTGCTTTCCAAAGTGGTTGACCAAGTTTACATTCCCACCAACAGTGTAAAAGAGTTCCCCTTGCCACATCCATGCCAGCATTTGTTATTGTTCATTTTCTTGGTATTGGCCATTCTAATTGGGGTGAGGTAGAATCTTAGTGTTTTGTTGGTTTGCATGCCTTTTGGCCAGAGATGTTGAGCATTTCTTCATGTGCCTATTACCCATTTTTCTTTCCTTGTCTTTTCTTTCTTTCTTTCTTTTTTTTTTTTGCTGGTCATGGGGCCTAAACTCTGGGCCTGGGCACTGTCCCTCAGCTCTTCAGCTCAAGGCTAGGACTCTACCCCTTGAGCCATAGTGCCACTTCCGGCTTTTTCTGTTTATGTGGTGCTGAGGAATTGAACCCAGGGCCTCATGCATGCAAGGCAAGCACTCTACCACTGAGCCACCTTCCCAGCCCCCCCCACTAGCCATTTTTATCTCTTCTTCTGAGAAGTCTCTCTCTAAGTCATTAGCTCATTTATTAATTAGGTTGTTGTTTCTTTGAGGGTTTACCTTGGGTGCTTAATTTTTTTAGCTTTAAGTGTATTTTACAATTAGACCTTTGTCCAGTCTTTCTTTGATTTGTTATGATTCTGGATCTTTACCTAGAAAGTTTTGACTTTTGCCTAGGAGCCCTAGAGTTTCCTTTACCCCTTCTTGTAATATTTTCATGGTTTCTGGCCATTAAGTTTTTGATCCATTTTGAATTGATTCTGGTGCAAGGTGTTATATAAGGATGTAGCTTCAGTTTTCTGCATGTGGATAGCCAATTTTGCCAGCACATTTATTGAAGATGCTGTCTTCTTCCAATCTGTGTTTTGGCTATAGGTGGCTGTAGGTATGTATGGTTTTGTAGAGAATTTAAGTTGGTGGAATTTTGATGGGTATTGAAAACCTTTATGCCAACAAATTGGAGAAACTTGGAGAAATGGATAAATTCTTAGAGAACATTGATATACCCAAACTGAACTAAGATATAAACTAGTTAAACAGACCCATAGCAAGTAATGAAATTGAAATAGCAATAAAAGACCTCCAATCAAAGAAAAGCCTAGGACTGATGGATTTACAGCTAAACTCTCTGAAGCCTTCAAAGGAGAAATCATTCCAATACTCCTCAAACTCTTCAATTAAATAGAAAGATAGATCCCTACCAAATTCATTCTATGAAACCAACATAACACTCATCCCAAAACCCATAAAACAAAGAGAAGTATAGAACCATCTCTTTGGTGAATATTGATGCAAAACCTCTCAATAACATTCTAGCCCAACCGCATTCAACAACTAACCAGAAAAATCATGTAATATGATCAAATGGGATTAATCCCAGAGATGAAAAGCTTGTTCAATATATGTAAATCAATAAATGTAACACAACAGATCAACAGGAGCAAGGACAAGAACCACCTCATCACCTCAATAGATGCAGAAAAACCTTTTAGCAAGATCTAACAACCCTTTATGATGGAGAAGTTAGGAATACATAGAACATTTATCATATAATAAATGCTGTATTTCACCATCCTACAGCCAGAATTACACTTAACGGTAAAAATAAAAAAAACATTTCATCTAAAGTAAAGAATGAGACAAGGATGTCCACTCTCCATTCCTTTTCAGTATAGTACAGGAAGTCCTATCAAGAGCAGTAAGCACCTTACTTCTGCAAGGAGAGCAATAGGTCTATCTCATGTCTTATTTGTTTCTAAAGGAAGCACGAAATACCTTACAAAGACTTACCTGCTAATGTCAGCATAACAAAGGACCTCTTCTTTCTGATGTCAGAGCCAGATAATTTGGGATCTTAGTTATACTTTCAAAGGTTCTTTCCTTCTTTTCTCCTTTCTTTCTTTCTTTCTTTCTTTCTTTCTTTCTTTCTTTCTTTCTTTCTTTCTTCCTTTCTTTCTTCCTTTCTTTCTTCCTTCCTTCCTTCCTTCCTTCCTTCCTTCCTCCCTCCCTTCCTTCCTTCATCCCTTCCTTCTTTCCTTTCTTCTCTTTCTCTCTTTCTTTTCTTTCTTTCTCTCTCTTTCTTTCTTTCTTTCTTTTTTTCTTTCTTCTTTTTACTTTTTCTTATATAAAATAGCTAAATCTGGGGGCAACAATCCCATCATGTTCATAGGTTTTTCCCACATCCCAGGGAAAGACTGTATATAAATTTGTAGATGAGGGAACTGGAAAACTTAGAAGCCCTCTCAGAATCCCAGCCACGACATAGACTTTATGGTTTTGTATGATAATAAAATAACTTCAACCTTCATAGTGTTTTTCTCAAAGACTTAAATTAATAAGTTTGAAAATAATCATTTTATTTTCTCTCAGTATATTTTCACATACTTTGACCAGTCAAATGAAATATGCACTTCATCTGGTAGTAAAGTTTACCTATTTGGGGGAAAATAAAATTAATTGTGTAAAGAGATTCAATCTTGGTCAAAAAGTTATGTCTGATAATGCATTCTTGTGATCCCAGCTAAAGTGTAAGAATAGATAGGGGGATCACAGTCCCAGGCCACCACAGGCAAAAAGTTATACCTTTTCTGGAAAGAGCTGTAGGCCTGGCTGAAGTGGTTGAGTGTTGTCCAACAAGTCAAGGCTCTGAATTCAAATGCTAGTATAGACCCAAACAAACCAACAAACACATTCAAACTGTGATAAGGCTTGGGTATCTATTATCACCGTCAAAATCATTTGGAGTTTGTCTCAGGCATGGACTAATATGTTTGTGGGAAATGATTTAATGGTTTAAAACAAATTTACAACAAAAATCCCCACTACAAAAAAAATAATATTTTTCTAAACCCATTGAATGTCAAAAACTTTTGGAACGCTGCACATATATTTTATTCAGTTTATTTTCTTTAAGAAAGAATGAAAGCACAAATGAGTTCATCTATTTACAGCTCTGTCTTGGAGGACGATTCTGCCATTTCATTTTCCTTATGATATTGCTGGTTTGTTGTAACATCGTGGGGTCAAATCACTCTTTAATTCTGCCTTCAGGAGCATTTGTCACTTGAGTAGGAATCACAAATGTACAGAGATGAATTTTGGTAAGGAATGAGGAGAAAAGGTCAGTGAAACATGTTTAAAGATTTGTGAGTTGAAACAGCTCAGAAGTAGTTTGGTTCTCTGGTAGTGTATCTTTGGCTGACACAAGCTCAGGCACACAATGGAGGTCAGGCCCAATCTCTATTGTCCTACTATCAATGAAAATGTTGTGGAGACAATTCCACCCAAGGGCAATGGAGAAAATGGAATACAATCAACTTCCTTGACTCTCTTTGTGTGTCTTTCTTGTTGTTCTTGAAGGGATCCATGATATGGAGGAAATTAAGTGTTCCACAAGAACACAAAAATAGCCTGGGTAACTTAAGAGAATTTTAGTGACTAAGGCAGATAGTTAAATGTGAGGAGGATTGTTGAGCAACTGCTAATTGAGCCTTTTGGAAACTAAAAGGAAGGAAGAGAGAAAAGAAGGAGTCAATAGTTGTGGAGGACTTCTATGCAAAAAGAATTAATCTGGAGTTGCAAGTGTAACTCATCAAGTAGTTGTGCTATATGTTTGTTTTTTCTTCTGTCACCTTTCCTTCCATGAGTAGGTTATGTAGATTGGCTTTCATGTTAGCTTGAATTTTATTTCAGAGAATTTGGCTTGGAAGTATTTAGATTCTTTTGGTGGTAATAGCATCTGAACTTATGGCCTTTGGAGATAGGGTCTCAGTTTATGTCCCTTGGACTGCAATCCTAGTTTTGCAGATTTGCATAAATGATATGATAAACATGCTACCATGCCCAACCACTGACATTGGTAAAGCCTCACGTTCTTGCTTTTGTATTTTCCAGATCACGATCTTCCAGATTTCTACCTCTCACATACCTAGGATTACAGATTGGAGTTACTATACACAACTGGAGCAATTTCAACTTCAATGCATGAACTTTTTTGCTATTTTTTTCTATCAGTGGTAAAGGTACCCAAACAAGGCACAGATAGGCATGAATAGCTCTGTATTATGTAGTTTTCACTCTTCATATGGATGACATCTATTGCCTAGGGCACAACTGTGTTCACTTTGAGTTGGGATCGCCCCAGCCATTGCATGAGGTAGAATGCTTGGGTTTTATGTCCCAGTTCTACCATTGCTCATTGTTCAGAAAGAATTCTTTGGTCCCTTACATGCTCAGTAATTACTCATTCACCTGCTGAGGGAGCCTATTTGAGAGAATTGAGGGTTCTTTTTTTCAGGCTAGAGGACATTTTTAGCAATAGGACATCTTGAATCTCTTTAATTCTATTCTTGTTCACTGTGATCCATTTGGCCTTGACAGCCAGAAGACTAGATCTAAGACAGCATCCTAGTATTTAGAGATACAAAACTGACCCAAGGAACAAAATTAGGTAACTATTTCTTTTAGCTGAGAGGAGAGAGAGAGAGAGAGAGAGAGAGAGAGAGAGAGAGAGAGAGAGAGAAACAGAAAGATACATGCACACACATGCACACATAGAAACAGAGAGAGAGGGAGAGAGAGAGAGAGAGGAAGCGAGAAAAAGAGAGGGAGGGATGGAGGGAGGGAGGGATGGAGGGAATGAGAGAAAGTTCCATTGGTGGCTGAAATATCCGTTGGAGGGACACTGAAAATATAAGAAATGGAATTTGCCAAAGATTTCAGAAGTCACAAAAGCATTACTGGTTGCCTTGATGGGGAGAGGGGGTTTGGTTCAGCCCTAAAAATTGCCAAATGAGTGAGCTGAGTTACTCTTAGAGTAGATGCTTCCTTCTTGTAAGCTGCAGAAATTTTCTGTGTGGCAAAAACATAGAATCATAAGTGTATTATCTGTATTTTTGCATAAAGACAAGGTAATAATAAAACATAGCCTTATTTTGCTGATTTCAATTAAAACATGCTTTTCTGGGAACACATAAATGTGTCAGCTTTAATACATCTTAGGAGAATGATTCATTTTCAGCCTCATTTTTCCTGCCTTTACTTTTTAAAAATACTCATTTTAATTAAATAATTAATTAATTATGCTCATTCAGAAGGGTGCTATCAAATAGTCATTTGTGTGAACATTTTGCTTTTATTTAAAAAAAACTTGATTAACCATGTGTACCATGTACTTCAATATTAAAGCTAAATTTTGAGCTCAGCTTTATCTAACTAATCATTATTGGAATTTATTGTCCTCCAGCTGTTAAGACATGAAATAATGAATTCTCCTTATGCCTCACTATACTGTCACTATATTCATTTAGTACAAAACAATTTTATCTACTGACCTAATAACCAATATATGACAAAGTCAAACAAGGGACTTTTTAAAAATTGACCTTGTCTTAGAGGTTCATCAACCTTAATTTTATATTTGGCTAGAATATAACATTCATTTCTTTCTGTAACTTCCTTGGTGTAGAAAATAGCTGGCTTCCTTCATAACTTAGCTTATATTTCTCAGCAAGTAAATGAGAAACCAAGAAATAATACCTACACTTGGAAGTTAATTTTTGTCCTATTGACACAAATCTAAATCAATTGGAAAGAAAAATTTTACTAATCTTGTTTTGTAGTCTGCATGACACCAATTAATGCTTTTAAATCTAAAAATCATAATATTTAATATTGGTTTTCCTTTTTTTTTTTTGGTCGGTCGTGGGGCTTGAACTCTGGGCCTGGGTGCTGTCCCTCAGCTCTTCAGCTCAAGGCGAGCGCTCTACCACTTGAGCTACAGCGCCACTTCCGGTTTTCTGGTGGTTATTGGAGATAGGAGTCTCACGGTCTCTCCTGCCCGGGCTGGCTTTGAACCGGGATCCTCAGATCTCAGCCTCCTAAGTAGCTAGGATTACAGGCGTGAGCCACCAGCGCCCGGCCAATCTTGGTTTTCCTTGACACACTGTTTCTTATTGATGTTGAGATCTATAAAGAATTTAATAATAACTGGTTAATTTAACATATATATGAACTTTTATTTTTTAATTATTATACAGTGACCAAAATTTTTCAGAATGTTAAATTTTTTTCTGGTCAACCACATTAAACTTGCTGGGTATTTTATTTTAAAAATAATTCTTCTGGGGTCTGAGAAGGTGGCTCAGTGGTACAATGCTTGCCTTGCATGCATGAGGTCCTGAGTTCGATTCCTCAGCACCACATAAGCAGAAAAAGTCAGAAGTAGCGCTGTGGCTCAAGTGGTAGAGCACTAGACTTGAGCTGAAGAGCTGAGGGACAGTGCCTAGGCCCAGAGATCAGGCTCATGACCAACCACAAAAAAAAAAAAAAAGATTCCTTGTTCTTTAAAAAAATAATTCTTCTGAAGCATGACTGCATCAAGAAATTTTTTAGATTTAATCAACATTAATTCATACTCTTCCATGTTCTCTACCAGAAAGAAACAAAATTGGGCCAATTGATATATTATATTGCTCTCGACGTACAGCCAGGTTTCCATCTTAAATATATTTTCTATCATTTGTCACTTATGGTTAAAATATTCTAGTTTTATCTTTTTTCCTATAAAAACCAACTGCCAATTGCTTCTAGCTATTATTTATTCATGAAAAACTCAGAGAGCAAAGAAATGTTTTCTTCAGCAAAATATTTCTATTAAAGACAAATTAAAAATAAGACTCAGAAATCAAATTTTACTCTCTTGTATAAACACTACAGCAGTTTGTAAGTTGAGCATTTTTTTTTTTTTTGCTGGTCATGGGCATTAACTCTGGGCCTGGGCGCTGTCCCTCAGCTCTTCAACTCAAGGCTAGCATTCTACCACTGGAGCCACAGCGCCACTTTGGCTTTTTCTGTTTATGTGGTGCTGAGGAATCGAACCCAGGGCCTCATGCTTGCAAGGAATGCACTCTACCGCTGAGCTACCTTCCCAGCCCTAAGTTGAGCTTTTTTAAGTTTTATCAAATTCACAAGTTTAAAATTGAACTTGGAGGAGTAAGTCCAATCTCTCATATAATTGAAGAAAAATTCCAACAATACTTTTGGCAAACAGTTGTCTTATGGTTTCTTGATAAGATCTTTAAAAGCTCTTTTATATAAAGATGGACTTTTTTTCCCACTGTCCTCAAATGTGAGAAATGATGTTAGAAATAAAGAAGGAAGAGATAAATAGAGCTGAAGCTAAAACTCGTATCTATAGCCTCTGGTAGAGAAGCCAAGGAGAATCTGAGGTGATAATGTGAGCCTCCCTGAGAAGGCAGAATCCTGGTTCAGCAAGGGTGTACCTTAGTCTATCCTGGTAGAGAAAGTATAATGCATTTCCTCTAAAACCAAATTCTCTAAAATAAATGTGGAGAATTTTAAGCAAGCCTGAAATTTTAACTTGAAAGCATTCTTAATGATCAGGGCCATCTGAATTTGCAAAGAAAGTCTTTCTTAGCATGTCACTGTGGTACCATCTAGGGTTTGCAAGATGTGGCTGAGAAAATCTGTACAACAATTCCATATTACTGTCCAAAGCTAGAAGGTGTCCTACAAATTCTGAATCCACAATTTTACCTATTCAACTCAGTTGTGTGGGAATATGTGTGTAATCAATGTTGACTCCTGATTTGATGATGATTACTTCATTCATGAATATCTCTTAATTTCATGTAAAAATTGTGAATTAGTCATGTATTTTGTGTAAAAGAATGGATGTACAATAAAATAAGATCTAAAAATTGTAAATAGCATGTGCATAATGTTTTAGAGTAAGTTTCGATTCACAGTTTCTTGTAGATTCATATAGTCAGGTTTTGGTTCATATACTTATTTTCCATGTTAGGTGTTATTTTGAGAAATATTTTTTAGATCAATTACCTAATTCATACCTAGATTATGAATTTTATTGTTGAGGTGTTGCAGATCATATATATTCATGAGATTGACTTGTTATATGTATAATTTCAAGTATTGTCTGCCTTTCTGAAAACCATATATATTCATGAGATTGGCTTGTTGTCATATGTATAATTGCAAGTATTGTCTGCCATCCTAAAGATTTCTTTTCACTTTGTTGACAATTTTCTGGGTACTGCATATACTTTTTATTTTGGTATAAAATCATTTCTCTAAGTTTTTGTTTTCCTGTGATTTTGAGGTTTTGTAAATGAATCCATTCCTGTTGTAATTTGACTAATGTGTGTTTTCTGCTATAAATCCAAAGTAGGTTACTTAAAGGGATTTGTTACATGTGTCTGGTATTAAAGGAGAGTTTTCAACATGATTTATACATATATGGGCAATATTGGCATGTACAGGGACTTCAAATCAATGAAAACAAATAAAATCACAAAAGAAAAAGATGTGGAAAAAGAAGAAATTCAAAGATCTAATGTGAGCCATTCCATTTCTTAGTTCCTGGGGAAACAGCATACAACAATAAGAACTGGAGTGGAGTATAATTTCAGAAACTTCAAAGGGAAGTATTTGAAAGAAGGAGTGGATTACCTGTGCCACATGCTGCTGATAGTTCAATCATGGCACTGAATTTAACTAAGAAGACTTAGACAAAAGTAGTTTCAGTGGAGTGTTGGAGAAGTATTTAGCTGGAATGCTTCACAAGGAATGAAAGAGAATTTTGTTTTGGGGGTACTGTCCTGGGATTTGACCTCAAGGCCTGGGTGCTGTCCATGAGCTTCTTTTTTGCTTGAAGTTACCATTCTATTACTTGAGCCACTTCTGGCTTTTTGATAATTTATTGGAGATAAGAGTCTCACGTACTTTCCTGCATGGTCAGGCTTTGGACTGTTAGCCTCAGTCTCAACCTCCTGAGTAACTAGGATTACAGTTGTGAGTCTTGAAGAGAATGTTTGATATGATGAGGTAGATTGGAGATCGTGAGATCTGAGATCATGACGAGGCTGATAAGAAAAATGTTTTGGAAAAATTTTGATGTGAACAGGAATAGAAGGAAAAAATGAGAATCATTACATCATTTCTTTTTCTATTTTATATATAGAATAAATAAAATAAGTTTGATTCTATTTGTGG
This sequence comes from Dipodomys ordii, assembly GCF_000151885.1. Classification (NCBI taxonomy): domain Eukaryota; kingdom Metazoa; phylum Chordata; class Mammalia; order Rodentia; family Heteromyidae; genus Dipodomys; species Dipodomys ordii. Next base: position 3,881,531 of record NW_012267264.1, on the reverse strand, counting down.
AAATTGGATAGTTCATAAACAAGGAAAAGCTTATTTTTAGGCTAGGGAAACAAGTGTGAGGACAATGGTTGATTTAATTACAACAGCAGTGGTTTTATAGTCTATAAACACAATGTGACCTTTTTAAACACAGTAAGCTTTCCCTATATTCATAAAATATTAAAAGATAAGTCAAAATACATGAGTGAATTTTATGAGATAAAAAAGTTGAATTTATAGGCATTTTATAACATGGGAAAGCTTGTAAGTATATGAAATCCCCTTGCTTTTTTTTCAGTGAGTCATTAAAAGAAAATAAAAAGTAAACATCAGTCTAGCAAACATTTTATTTTACAGAAGCTTGTAAAACCTAAAATTATAACTTATTTTGGGCCTGTTGATAAAATAAAATTCTTCCTGGGGAAAGAATTTGAACTGTCTTATATGTTGTTGTATTACACAATGTTTTATGACAACAACTAGAAAGAAAGCTAATATCTAACTTAAACCTGTTCTACAATTGGAGTTAAGTTTTAGGATCAAAGAATGTTATCTGCAAGAATTGTTCTTACCCTGCCCACACCTGAGAATTCAGACACTGATACTGTCAGGGAGCTGAACAACCTCATCTTATAGATTAAAGATCGTTTTGTTTATTTCTTGCACTTTTGGAAACATTAAAATAGTAAGATATGACAAAAGATTTTGTGCTTGGAAAGAAGTAATCTTTGTTCTAATATGTACACATGTATGAGCATGGTACACAGGTGTGTGTGCACGCACACACACACACACACACACACACAACTGAAGCACAGTCTCTCAAAAGCAATCATTCAATTCTGAATATAGAATAAACAGATAAAGAGGGAAAGAACACTCGTTCATCCTACATGAGAGAGCGTATTTTTTTATTGAGTAATTTTTTTTTATTGTGAAGGAAAAGGAATTGGCAAGTATTCAGTGTGCTACAAGTTGTACTACAGGAGCAGCACTCATTTTACTGAGAAGAAAAGTCACTTCACTTAATATAATTTTTTCCAAGTCTTTCCATTTCCTAACAAATAGGACAATGTCATTCTTTCTGATGGGGCATAGAATTCCATTGTGTATATATATACCACATTTTGTGAAGTAAACCAGGCCCAAAGAAACATAAGTCTCATGGTTTCCCTTATTTGCAATAACTAGTATATGTCTGAGTCAAGCAGAAAAGGTCAGATAAGTTGATGTTAGGGGAATGAATCCCAAGATAAGTATTTAAATGTTTTTTTTTCTTTCATGCAATTGTTTCTAACATATTTATAAGATGATTTCTATGTTGCTTTGTATGTCCCTCCCCCATGGTACAACCCCTGCTTTCACTGTATTTGTTATAATTTGTGGAGGGGAAAGGCAAAAACAAATCGTTAGGGATACAGGTGGACCCATTTCAACAATGAGATGTACAAGTCGTTATGTCAAAAAACGAACTTTACAACGTTGGTGGGGGGGATCGGGAAGGGGAGGTGGGAGGAGTATGGGAAGGGATGGGAAGGGGAAACAAAGAGGAGGCAACAATGCTTGATAAGAAATGTACTTGTTATCTTGCCCATGTAATTGTAACTCCTCTGTATGGTATTCTCACAATAAAAAAAGAAAAAAGAAAAAAAAAGAAAAGTCACTTATAACTCAACTTGAGCAATTACAATCTATCTTTTGTTTTATCTCCTTGAAAATAGAGCATTACACGGTCTCAGCATGAGGGGGAATGAAATATATGTCAAGAGTGAAGAATAATGAAAGCAGAATCAGCACAATTTTGGCTGGGGGGAAGGGGGAATGGCAGCATTCTTAGGGCCTATTGCACCCTACCAGATTTCCATGCTCCTTCTTCACAAATATGACAACTATGGAAATAAGCATGTAAAAGTTGATAACGTGGAAATCTTATTTTTTTATTGTTGGAATGTTGCAGAATATCTGGCTTATAAAAGTAGTCAGTGTCACTGATATTTATTATGTCACAATTATTAACTTATTCTACGAGTTATATTAAAAAAATTGTAACCCACATATGAGTTTGGCACTTTAGGTCATCTTCATTCTTTCCAAATTTACTTTTTTCATTTAGGAGGTCCTCAGGCTTGAATTCAGGTCCTTGACCTTCCTAGGGTTTTGCCACATGAGCCACTCCTCCAATGCTTTTAGTGTTTTCTAAATATTTAAGAGCTCATGTTTTTGCCCCGCTCACCGTAAGTTGCCATCTTTCTAGCCTCACCTCCTGAGCATTTTGAATTACAGCAGCACCTGGCCCAGCTTTTCAATGTTATTTTTAAAAATCACTATTATCAATAATTTTATAGAAAATGCACAATTTCTTCAGACTTTTTGCTCTTGCAGTGTCTCAGTAAGCTTATCAAAAAGATAGTTTCTTGTGTTGTTTAGAGTTTTCATCTTTCATTTATATGTAATATAGTGGCAAATTAAGTAGACATTATGGGGTGACAAAAAGATACAAATATCTCTCTCCATAAAAACATTACATTACGGTAATGCAATAAAAATTAAGTGGTAACTTAATGTGTTTATGCTTCTGTTACTAAAGATAATGGACATTCATGGAAGAACATATGACAGTTTTGAACAAAATACAAACCACATGCTGTAAAGCTAAAATTCAGCATCTTTTATATAACTTTATTGTTACTCTTATCAGTGATGAGATGATTGGTTAAGCATCTAATTTATCCATTAGGACATTTTTATGTATCATAAGCCTTTAAATAAAAAAGTAAATAAGTTTAGAATAATGACAACTAACAAATTAGACAATAATAAAAAAATAAATTGGACAAAAGACAGCTGGGAATGAAAGTGGAATCAGAGAAAGATCAATACTAAAATACACAGTGTGTTGTTTGATGTGGTTAAAGTAGTTCATAATGTTGCTCGTAGTAAGAGTAAATAAAAACAGAATCGCTCTCCAGAGAAGGAATACAGAATCTAGTGCTGTGCATTTAAATTTTATCCTCAGTGAAGGAAGAGGTGATACTACTCAAAAGGAAATGTACTCATCACCTGATTTATATAACTGTAATCCTCTGCATATCACCTTCACAATAAAAATTTAAAAACCTAACATAAATAAAATAAATAAAAATAGTATCCTCTTCTTAAAACCATTCAAACTGTAGAAAATATTTTTATAAATAAGTATAAATTTATAGCTCAAAATAAACAAAAATGCAGATAAAGGTAAGTGAGAGCCAAAATAATACTATTGCGCAGGTAAAATATTAGCTATAAAGTGCAGAACAGATATGCTGGGGGTAGTTACAGAAGCATGGATTGAGGCAATTGAACCAACGCTGAGAAGGTCAATGTATCTGGGTAGTTTGTGGAGAATAATAGATATGAGAGTAAGACAGAAGTGAAACAATAAAACAGTGAAAAATAAAAATAACTGGAATTCTTAACAGAGAGAATCCCCTTCCCACAAAAACAAACAGGAAAGAGACTTCAATACATAATATGAACCAACTCCTCATGATAAGAAACAGGCCGACAGATTAAAGGAGATCAACCCATCTCAGAAAAGCCTCATTGAGATGAGGACTTATGGGCTGATGTGTGATTAGTTTGTTGACCTGAGATTGCAAGTTGAAAAGGAAGGAAAGATCATAAATCTAAATGGTCATAATTTAAAGGTATTTTAACAGGCTTATATAAAGAATAGGTACCTCAAATCATTGCATACATAAGATCTTTAACGAACTTATAAAGAAAGACTGCCTCAAGTCACTGCATGCATAGGATCTCTGCTGATGTCTCCAAGGCTGGAATGACATAGGAAGACTATCCCAAGAGCTGTCGAGTGTGAGGACAATGGTGATTCAGTGAGCGCGCACAAACACAAAATCCAAACCAGAAGGTATGGCAGATCGTAATACCAGTTCCTCTCTCTTGGCAAAGCTTGGCAGTCCAAACAACAATCCAAGGGAAGATTGACACTGCCATGCCTATGCGGCTGCCACAGATGATTCATTTTTAGACACTGCACAAGAAGCAGTAGAGGCCTGGAGACCTGGAGAGAGAAGGGTGATTTTCTACACAGAGGCATTTTCTAGAAACCACAGAATAGGAGGCTGCTGATTTCTTTCACTTATAAGAAGTGGTAATTACTAAGACATCTGTTTGCCCTGAGCTTCAGTTTCCTGACAATTCTAATCCCCATGTTTGGAAGTGTTGCAAAAATCAAATAGTGCATACAAACATTCAAGTCAGACTAATTTCCCAATTAAACAAAACCATTTTTATTGATAACTAGATATGTCCCAATGTTTTCATTTTTAATGAGGTTACCTGGTTTTTGTGGAAGAAAAATACAGAGTGTTGGTTACAACATTATAAACTTGGGAGAGGCTGTCAAAATCCCAGCAATGGCAAATCAGAGTGAATGGAAATGGAATTTTTCAGCCATTAGGAGAAAATAGAAATAGTGAAAAAAAACTATTTTTCAGTTGTTTGTTGCACTGTACAATTTACAGGCTGAATAGTGAAAGTGTTCTCTTGACCATGAAGCCTAACAGGGAAAAATGCGCATCATATCTTGAAAGTAAACTATACAATATTGAACAAATCCAGCAGCTATGAGTCACCAGCTATCAATGAAACCACCAGAGTGAGACACTTGCAGAAAGACTTTGCAGTGCAGGAAGACTCCTTGGAGACCCTATTCTTCTTCATTAGCCCAAGGAACTAAAGGAAGGTCTTTTACATATTACTCTCCCGTGCTTGATAATCTTTCCTGGGGCAAAGAGTCTAATCACTTGAAAACTTTTTATCTTCTAGGTGAGATCATTATCCTTTACAAATGGGTTGCTTGAGAGCAATAACTCAACGCTTAATTGCACTTGCTTTATTTCTCCTAAGAGATAAATCTGTAAAAATCTGAATTGTATTGTTGTTCAAGTTTCAGTAGACCTAACTATTAGAACAATGTTCCCAAATGGTGTATATTTCCCCTATTAGTCAACAGTGTGAGCTTTGAGTGAAATGTTTTAGGGACCTAGTGTCATAAGGTAAAATGTCTTTAACTCTGAACTTCCCTGTGAGGTTTGAACATCATCAGAGTGCTTTTGCTCTTGGAAAGCAGCAGAACACACCTACAATGTGCATATTTTGCTGTAGGGAATACCAACCTGGGATGATCACTGTGGTAGGTTGCAATGTGGTTCTAATTCCCTTTAACATCTATTTCTGAAGGGTCTTGCACTCTGACTCTGAGGTTATCTATATAACTTGGTAAGGCAAAGACAGGCTTGAAAACCACATGCACAACTGGTTTATTCTTTATCTTGAGAAAGATTGTTATTCATGGTGCCAAAGCAAGTTTGCTAGAAGATGAGGCATGGATAAAAGCTAAGATATCCTAGTGAGGGTCATTCAAAGTCATCCCCAATCTACCCTATCTTGACCTTTGGGAAAGCCTGAAAAATAAATGGAAGAGACGGTGGCACAATTAGACTCTTGTGACCCAGATAAATGCTTAGAGTCTTCAACCACTAGCTTTGGAGTAGGATTTACCACACCACATCTACAGCTGCTAAGACCTATCAAACACAATCTCTGTCAACTGAATTAAATGACAAATGTAAGTCCATTTCCTGTGGTCTTTTCTTGTTCAGAAACGGAATTCTTGCAAGTTCTCCTGATTTACAGAAATGCTATGTAAAATTCAGGTACTCTGCAGTAAATGATTTGGTAGAACAAATAGGGAAAAAACCTTACTTTCTCCATATTTCCTACATGATTTCAAAATGACTCATTCTATTACATAAACAGATCTTTTCAAATAGGGTTTAATCAGCTACATTTCAGTTGGAGACAAGATTGAATCTAGCAGAGTAGCAGAGATATCTCAACAAATATTCATCCAAAAAATGTAAAGAGTAAGCCCACATTGCAAAACAATGTTGTGGGATCTGACATTGATAGGGAGGCTTGTTTTTAAGAGAAACACCTAGCCAAATGTTGGTAGTGAATACCTGTGATTCCAGCTAATTGGGTGGCTGAGATTGTTAGGACTGTGTTTCAAGGTCAGCCTCTAGAGAGAAACTTTCCTGAGAACCCCTTCTCAACAAAGAGCTAGACATGGAGGCATATACCTATTCTTCTTGCTACTGGGAAACCTGACATAGGTAGATGGTTCGTAGGCTCAGGCCTAGGCAAGAAGACCTGAATTTTTTTTTAAAGAGGAGATGACTGGCAGCCACCTTTTCCACTGACCAATGGCATGTATGTGGTTTAGGGGGAAAGACAATCTCAGGTGAAATACCAGAAAAAGTGTCGGCAGGCAGTAACTAGTGGAAATCACAATTAGTGAGTCTTAAACCTTGTGCAGGCATAGAGAGTCTGAAGATACGATGCAATAGCTGGATGAGAGCTGCTCCCTCTCAACCATTTCCTTTTTTCTTTTTGTTCTCCCTCCTCATTCCTTGTTCCCTCTCCCTCTAACAAAAGCCACCCACATGAAATACCAGCTGGATGGAACAAGTACACAAAGACCAGCTAACCTGGCTTGAGAATAGAAACAGATTAACATTTCTGATAATATGCCCAAGTAATCTACTTCATCCCTAGAAATGGTACACATGCCAACCCAGGTGTGTGGGTATGTTCTGGCTCTCACAGGTTATGTCTCAGCACCCCAGTGCCATGCCCATAGCTTCCTTGGAGTCCCCAACTCCAACAGAAAATGTTGGCCCCAAAACACTGCATTCAACTGTATCTTCTCTATAACTTAATGTGCTTTATCTTTGAGAAAGAAATCCAAACAACCTGATGTGTGAACGGGCAGTACCTCACGTGGGAAATTGCGGGGAAGAGTAAGTTCATCACAGACACCTGACTGGAGCAGCATGTCAGCAATTACTCATAACCCTGCTAACACAGAGAACCTGCACAGGAAAGAAACAGAACTAGGGTATTTTACCTTATTCTAAGGACACCGCCAGGACACTCAGAGCAACGTATTAGGGCCCAAATCAGCCAAGTGTTTTATCTACTATAAGCCGAACTATATCTGTTCAAGGTACCACAGTGGAGACCAAACCTGGAAGAACAGATCTGTATTGCTGATAGAGTCCAGCAGGAAGTCATTTTTATCCATAAAGAGCAAGGTAAAAAGGAAAGAGAAACTGCTTTTTCATTTTTCTTTTTTTCACTGATAACTTCCCATCTCTTGTCCTTGCTCACTCATTTTCTGTGTGTAGAATCTATGATCCTATCACCTTTCCCTAAAGCAGTTAAATTACCTACATACACACAGTATTTTGTTTACCTCTAGTCTTTACACCACATTTTTCTTCTGCTCACTTTCCTTCATCTTTATCCCTCCCTTCATCCTAATTCTTAAAACCTATATATACTTCTCTTATTTTTCAAAGCCTTTCAGTATCAGGCACAAACATGAATCCCTTGCATATAATGGGATTAGGCGTGCAAATAATGTCACTGATGGTATTTTACTCTTTGTAAATATATGACTATGTACCCAGCCTGTGGACTGGTTATTGTTGACATATATCTCTGCCCCAGGAGTGAGATATGTCTCATTAAGCCAGATAATACACAATGCTGGGACAACACAAAATAACCCACCCACAAACACTTCAGGTAACTAAAACACCTAGCCACAACTTGTCTTTAAATAGATAAATGCCAATATAAAAAGGAAAGGAATATGAAAAAGAAAGGAAATATAGCAACTCTAAAGGCCACAATGTACACAAGAAAAAAATCAGTATGACAGTGAAGTAGAGGAGATTTTATATATTGAACTCAATTGAATGATAAGAATGTTGAGTGGAATGAAAGAAGACATTTAGAACCAACTCCATGAGGATTCACATGGAAATCTAAATGAATGACAAGTACATGCAAATAAACAACTAAATGAGCTCAAGGAGAATACAACTAAACCTCAAAAGCAGACCAAAGAAGACACATAAGCAAAAGTAAAGAAGTCAATGTAAGATGTGAAAAAGGATCTCAATAAACACATAGATGTTCTAAAAATAACAATGAAAAACAAACTGAAGGCCTAGAGATGAAAAATATAGTGGAAAACCTCTCTAGCATAGTAGATGAAATCAAAGATTGAGTTTCAGGACTTGTGGAATGAATGAAAAGATTAAACAAAAGAATGTGTGATTATAATTTGAGACAGGATCACAATTTGGGCAACATGTTTGTTACTTTACATCTGACCAGAAAAGGCTGGGCATGCTGGATTCCAGGCTACTAGGGAATGTAAATAGAAGAATTATTATCTTATCATTAAAAATAAGCAGAGCAAAGGGGCTCTGAGGTATGGCTCAAAGTTGTAGCATGCCTAGTAAACATGAGTCTCTGAGTTCAGACCCCAATATAAGCAAAAACCAAGACCAAAAACAAACAACAATAACAACAAAAGCATGAGCATAATATCAAAAATAAAAATAAGGAAAAAAGACACTAATTCACTGCTGACTTTCTTCCAAATGTTTTGTTTAAAAGTCAATATTGTATTTCAAATTATTTTGGGGGAAATAAAATGAACACCTACTTTCTCTAGGTATGTCAGCTCTCAAAAATCATTTGGATAACTGAATCGTATTAGAAGATTGATTAGGTAAATAAGGAACGATGTCAGAAGGATAGATAATTTTCTTTTTATTTCTCTCCTTTCTGGTAAAAATATGCCTGCAGAAATTCAGCTTATGAATCATTTAGTTTCAGACAGGTCTCATTTCTTTTTGTAACAAGTCGCCATTCTTATAATTTATGTGACATTCAGAAATCATGTAAGAATCCAAACACAAGTAATAAAATCCATGTGCTTAGATGAAAATGATGACAACATGGTTTGCTATGGAAACGTTCTATCAGTACGGGCAATCAATATTTTATGGATCAATTGCTCGTGCATACATGTTCTTTTCTGCTAGAGGAAGTAAACTTTTTTTATATCTTTTGTATTATTTGTTTAGGCTATGTAGATCCTTGTAGCATTTGACACTACTTTCTTATAATATTTTTATATTTGCATTTTGTACATAGTGATTTGTGTGTGTGTGTGTGTGTGTGTGTGTGTGTGTGTGTTGTGTGAGTGTGGCAGCAGTCCTAGGGCTCGAACTCAGGGCCTGGTTGCTGTCCCTGAACTCTTTCGTTCACTAGCACTCATCGCTTCAACCACAGTTCCACTTCTGGCTTTTGTGAAAGTCTTTTTTTCTCCTAGCCATCTATTGCTTTAGAGAAGAACCCTCCAGTCTTCTACTTTAGGATCTTCAATGTCTGTGCTTCCCATTACACCAAAGGCTCCACCTCCATCTCAGCTGCATAGCCAGTGTTCTGCTTAGTGACTGGTGACTCATGCACATATTCACATGACAGATAAAACCTGAAGAATTGGTGTGAAGAATGAATACAACAAAAAGCCATCATATTCCCTGCTGAACTAACTGTTGCCATGGTCATGAGTGAAAAATCCATTAGAGAGGATTTGTTCATTATCTCTCTTTTGCATCTTCAGTAAAGTGTTGAAAGCAAATGTAGGAAGTTTGAGCACTACAAATACAGACATACTAAACCACATTAAAAAATCAAGCCTGGAGGTATGTATAATAATATATAAATAATAAGGAAAGGAAAGAAAATGTACATCTGATATTTATTATTAGAATATAATCTAACCTGTACATCTGAACATTGAACAGAAATAATACAAAAAAGGCATGTGGAAATTTAAATAATTTACCAAATTCTTGTACATCGAAGAAGGATGCAAAGCTTATTATGGTTTATTCAGTGTAAGCAAAAGTAAGACATTCATGGAAATGCACAAACTAAGAAAATCTTATAATTAAAAAATTTAGCATTAATTCTTTGATTTAGAACACCAGAGAGCAAGTTTAAAGGTAGAAGAAAGTGCACAATTAATAGATAAATACATATAGCCTGGAAAATTTGAAGAGTATACACTTACAAACAAGAAGAGTTGGGCACTGGTGTCTTGTGGCTCACCTTTGCAATCCTAGCTACTCAGAGGGCTGAGATTTAGAGAATTACAATACAAAAGCAGCTCAAGCTGCAACACAAACAAAGGTGAGTGATCAGGATGACAAATGTCATGAAAACTGTTATCAGGAAATCTCATGGTAAATGTTTTGAAGCAATTCAAAGAAAAACACAACTACTATTTCAAAATATTAGAAGCATGGCCAATGACCATATTGATTATACAATTTATTCAGTTATTGAACAAGAGTAGAAAAATCTGATGGAAGATATAGGAAGGCTAATTCCACTTTAATATTAAAGAGAAAGTTCAGACTGAGAGGCAGTGCAATCCTTAGTCCCACCACCCGCCTCCAGTATTTCAGTGTCCTATGCTGACAGATACTGCTTCCTCCATAAGATCCAGTATTAGAAAAGACCATAGGATCAAACTGCTTCCTTCTGGGAAAGCAGCCATTAGATGATCCAGTTCATTTTAAGCTAACAAAGACATGTACACTAAATCTGAAAAGAATAGTACCTTCTCCATGAACTTCAACATTCTCTTTGAAGTTAAAAGGTCATAATAGTAACAAGAAGCATTTGCCAGATATAAATCTGAATAGTTCTTTAAATTATCCCTTCTCTTTTTTTATAAGAACACTACATGCCATAAATAATCTCTAGTTTCCACATTAAGAAACTAAAGTTAGAAAAAGTTATTTCTGGTTACAAAGCTAGTAAGTGGTAGAAGATAATTTGATTTTGTTCCCAAATTGGGGATTTTAATGTCCATATCCTTCACTCTTGTGTCTCAGTGGCAAGTGGGAGATAAAATTAGAAAGTATATTACTAGCTTAGGCAAAAGCAAGAATATAGATTTGAAAGAAGGTAATGAAATCTTGAAGATACATTTGAAATATAGAAGTTCCTGGAATTCAAGACAGTGATGACCTTGAAACTTTTACTTCTGTTATTTTCTCATGAGTAGTACACATAGCTCTACTTATAGAGCTATGCATTAACATATTTTTACTATTAAATATAAAAATGTATTTCTCAAACAATTGGAAATCTCTGTCTACTGAGCCTAGTGAATATTTTTATAACAAGTAATGTTATCCCTAATGTTTCTATGTGATCTTAAATCTACGTCTGAGTTACTCAAAGGAAGTATAAATTAGAATTGGAACAGTCTTATTATTAGGTGTACTTTATTATGTTCATATTTCTGGAATGTGTGTAGCTCTCTCATTACCAGATTGTACAAAATGACACAAAAATAGAAACTTACCAAATTCTTAACTTCAAAAATACTAGAAGGGAGAAACCGATGATGTGAAAAATGTAATTCAATTAAAGTATAAGATGTTTACAAAGACAATATGTTGTTGGTGGTGACAAGTCTCTTTAAAATGCATATTTAATACTGGAGATTATTTGGAGGCATTAGAGATATATTCTTCCTTAGAGAAGGCTGAACTTACTTTCATGGAATCTCTAAGACCTGCTGAAGTGGCTTGTTCTTATGCATGCACTTATAAATCTTCTTTGATACTTGAAGATCCGGCCAAATGTCAGATACTTTCTCTTTGACATACTTCAAAACCAGTAGAATAGTCCTTGGGGATTCTCATTCCATGGCTTTTGGAATATATAATAAGAAAATGGGAGTGATTTTTTAAGAACTGCAGAAGAGCCATAGGCCTCAAGAAAGTTGTTTGACTACTTCATTTCTGATATTAGAGCCATTTAAAGGGTGAAGGAATTGTCATAACAAAGCCTCAGTTTCCATGAAGACTACTGGCTTGAGAAAACCTAGTAAAATTCAATTGCTTAGGAGGCTGTTGAAGGAGCTGTCTCTATGAAGATGTGAACGTAGGAAGGCCCAAAGTTCTAGTGTAATGCTTCAGGAATGACCAGATGATGAGGGGAGTCTATGTTCAGTTTTCAGAACAGAGACACTAGAAATAAGATAAATCACAGTAGACTGAGTTTATCCTAGGGTTGCCATGTGATTTAATCTCTGTAGTTTGCTGATTTGTGGAGTATAGACAGAGGCGTTAACAAGGCTTCTCCGACAACAGCTGCAGCCTGGATCACTAGAGACAAATCTCTGTTTGTAATAGACAGAGTGAGAAATGTTTTCGTGGAGAGTCTGTGATGATCTGGATCGACACAAGTCTAAATTTACTTATCTGTCCTTTGGAAACTCTCAATCATGGTGATGCTCATACATTTCAGGTTCACCTTTGGGAAGCTGTGTCCTAGTGTGTGCATGCATGTTTTCAAAGGTGGTTGTTCATCAGTGTCATAGAAAGTAAAGAAAGTTAGACTTCAAAGAATCACAATTATTTACAGCCAGACTTCACAAAATAAGATGAACATAGGAATTATCTATACATATATGCCGGGGAAAGATAAATTAGCACTTGATCTAACTTATTTATGGATGTAAGGCCATTGGATGAGTGAGTGAACCTTAGAGAGATGCTAATCAATGGACGAAGATTTCAGTTAGGCAGGAAGAAGATGTTCAGGAGATCTATTTACAACATGATGACAAGAATTAATATATTATACACTGGAAAATTTTTAAGGGAATAGGTTTTAAAGGTGCCACCAAGTAGGAGAGGAGATGATGACTTGATTTAGATATTCCAAAGGTATTCTTGTGCGGAAACATCATGTCATACACCATTTACATATAAGATGTTTATTTACCAATAAATGCAATGACAGAAATAATGGATGAAAAAGCTACGGTTAAGAGTAATTTTAAAGCATTTCTAATTAAAAAATGTGATATGAATTTTGAAGTGAATGTTATTAGCTGTAGAAGATTCTTCTCAACTGAATGGAAGGTAATACCAGAGTGAAGTCAACAGTCTAAGGCAAACTCATGATTTGGTGGTAGTGGGAAGGTAGGCTAAAATGGTGAGGTAAGGGAACAATTTTATCTTCCTTACTTTTTCTCCTCCTAATCTTTTCTCCTCCTCTCCCACATAAAAGATTGCTAAGCCTAAACTTATTTCTCTGCAATACACATGTACATAAACATGTTCTATTTGCAAACAATAAAACGTAAGTGTCACATTTCTGCACTTCTTGTCTAACTAATTGTTTATACTAAACATATCTCATGTCTTCAATTGCAAATCCATTATAAAATCAGCTATCACATGATTGAGAGGTGAGTAAGGAGGCTATGTGAGGGTCTGTTTTTCACTAATAAGTGAACCTGAAAGATTAACAAGTGTGGGGTAGTAGTAATAAAACTATGCCCCTCCCCCAATTTGTATGGGAAGCATCCCAAAGGAACCACCTCGAAACATACTTAGGACAAATTGTAAAAATCTGAATATACTCAAAACTACTCTCTTGATATTTATACTTAACCGCTTAGAGAAATGCCTGTTAAATTTGGTCATTCCACTGTCTAATGCCACTAAATACTAATTATAGACAGACACGGATGAGTGATAAAGGATTTTAAGTGACAGGTCATTCATAGAATGTAAAAAAGAAAGAAAGGTACAAGACAATAACTAAACAACATTTTTTAGAGTGATGAGGAAGAATAGAAACATGTTCCCAGTCAATTCTTTGGAGCTTGCCCCTGGAAAGCATGCAAGCGTTTAAAAAGTATCTAATGATAGCAAGTGATTGCGCACTCTCAGCATACATACTGCTTAACTGTTGCTGATGTGTCCTAAATATGCTGAACTCAGCTACCCTTCACCCAAGCCCCTCTGGGCCAGGAACCTCAGATGGCTCCATCCACAGGAAGCACATTGTGCTCATTCTAATTCAGCAAACATGAACAAAGACTACAACATTGGAAGAAGTAGAAAGTACCACTCAAGCGCCTGAGTGAAAATACAAAGGGAAAGCCTAACTTCCAAATAAGCTGTCCCAAATTTCTACTTGAATGAAATAATCACAACTTTGAAAGAATCTTTAGGACAGAAAATAGATAAACCTGTATATTTTAAAAATGTATGTGATTTTGTTCCTGAACCTATCAGTCTCTGACCCAGAGAATCTACAAATTTAATTTGACACACAACATCAATTCACTCATGCATGTATTTTAAAAATTCATTTCTAAATTTTATTTTATACACTCAAATGAATGCATTACATTAGCAACAGCATTAACATTCATTAGGTGTCTACTGTCTTCTGGCATGATTGAAAGGGACTGTTACTGTCGAATGATGTAGAGAAGGGTTGTAGTTACATATCTCAGGTAACGAGTACATTTCTTTTTGAACAATGTCATCCCCTCCCTGGCTTTCTCCCAGTTTTTGCTCCTGGCCACCGTCCCCCACCCCCAAGTTGTCTAGATCATTTTCAGCATAGTGTCTAGTGAGTCACTACTGCATTTGTTTACTCTGTCCCATGATTTCTGTGGCCCTTTATCCTCCCAAAGACAGATAAAGAATAAATAAGACAAAAGGAAAAGAAAACAAAAACAGCAATAAAGAAAAAAATCCTGGTATTTACATTTTCTGGCATTGATTTTGATAAATATTATTTTATATGATCAGATGACGTAGCTATATTATTAATGATTTTGCTTAACCTATCTAAAAGTGAGATAGCCTTTATTATCCCCATTTTACAATTGAAGAGACTAATTCTAAGGTCATATTACTTACACAAAGGTATGCAAATAAATATACAGTGAGTAATTTAAACTTATGTCTGCTAGAAGGTTTACTTCTCATGTCTTAATTCTTAGACTAAATTGTTTGAAAGTTGGGTCCCAACACTTGAGAGAACTTGGGTCCTCTAGTTAGTTGTACTAGAAGAAGGCAGGAAGGACTGGAGGATGCAGAGAGAGGCTTTATCTATCTCTCCTGATGTTGAAAATGTTGTAAGAGATTACAGGTGGAGTAAAGTCAGTAAAGTCCCCAGAAGTTATATTAAAGACAAGATTTTTATTCTTCAGATAAGAAAACCAAGTCAACTTTTTGAAGATAACTGCAGCAGATTTGCATTGGATGAAATGGAGCAGGATATGGCAGGAATATCATGAAGCACAGAAAAAGGCTGTCATGACAATCCAGATTAGAAATTATAAGGACTTGAGTTATTGACTATGAGGATATAGAATGGGCTGTGGTGAAGAGAGAAACAATGTAGTATTTCTCTACTTTCTACCTAGAGACACTTGAAAAAGAATAGGGAGATACTGTGAATTTGAGGGAAATGCACTGTTACCTAAGGAGGCTAAAGTATAATACAGGTGTCTGATACATGCTCATGGCTGTGAAATCTCGAAGAAGCCAGTGCTACATGTCCAATGAGAGTGATAGGATTCTCCCCAGATACCAATTTAGCTCAGACTATACAAGTGCTGCCTGGCGCATTGTTGTTTAGTGTCCACAGAAGAGAGACTAGGTCATATGGAAGGGATTGGTAGAAACAATTGCAGTGAGAAGTGGGCACATAGGCCTCTGTTGGGAAACAACAAAAAAAGATCAACTGCTTAGAAAAAGTTCTTGGAAGGTATTGAGAATATTACAAGACCCTGAGTTACCCACTGAATGGAACTGTATCTCTGAGGTTTTACCTGGGAATGCCATAATTATACTGCTGCAGAGAATACAGAATAAAAAAAATTAATAAAATAAAGAGATGATTGCAAAACAGCTTATATATATATATATATATATATATATAGAGAGAGAGAGAGAGAGAGAGAGAGAGAGGTGCCTACAAAAAGTGCTTAACCATGTGGAAAAAAATCAATCACTTATTTTGTTAAAGAAATAAAAGTGTGTGTGTATGTGTGTGTGTGTGTGTGTGTCTGTGTGTGTGTGTGTGTGTGTGTGTGTGGTGTGTATGTTAAAATGTTAAACACAAGTACCAGTTAAGAATTTGAAAGACATTATAGCAAAAGAATCATTATTTTAATGACAAAACATCTGTCCTCAAAAAAGGACATTTTCCTTCACATCAACTAATACAGATAAATGACTATGAATTCAGGATTATTCAATCAATTTTGTTTTCTGTAGAAAATAAATTTGAGATGTTATAGCCAAGGTCACTCTTAATCGAGCTACAGCCAAAACCATCAATTCCTCACTCCAACAAGATAAATCTCTCACTACCAGTGATTAGATAATAATCCATTTAAAGGAGAAAAATTATCAGTTGAATAAGAATATTTATTCTGCTTATACTTTATCTTACCAGTAATCTAGGAAAAATAACTTGTGTCAATATTTTTCCTAGAATGTCATCTCTGAAGAAGAGATAATATTTGTCTTTCCAGAAGTAACTTTTCATAATATCAAACAGCTTGCAGCAGGCCACCAAACATTCAACAACTAGTGGGGTTTTTATTTAATTTTAAAATATTTTTTATTGTAAAGCTACTGTACAGAGGGGTTACAGTTCATGAGCAAGGTAATGAGTCCATTTCCTATTGAGCATTGTTACCTCCTCCTTTGTTTTTCCCCTACCATCCCTTTCCTTTTCACCTCCCTAACTCCACCCTATGCATACACAAAATTGTAAAGTTCATTTTCAACATATTGTATTGTACATTTCATTGTTACAATGGGTCAACCTGTATCCTTACTTAAACATTTTGTTATTTACTTTCCCCTCCACAAATTAGAAAAATGTACATACAAGATGCAGGACATTGGAATCAAATACAGTGATAACATTGAGGGAAGAACATACAAAGAAACATTCAAAAATCACATAGTACATTATAAGTACATTAAAAAGAACAACAAGAAATATAAAATCTGTTGTGTGCCTCTCTTGAGGTTCATTTCACTTAGCATCAGCTTATATGGTCATATGAACATAGCTTTTGACCACTTCTGCTTGTCCTAGATATATACTAGTTATTGCAGATACAGGAAACCATGGGACCTATGTTTCTTTGGGCCTGGCTTACTTCACTTAATATCATTTTTTCCAAGTCTTTCCATTTCCTAACAAATGGGGCAAGGTCATTTTTTTCTGATGGAGGCATAGAATTCCATTGTGTATATATACATTTTCTTGATCCACTCATGTACTGAGGGACATCTGGGTTGATTCCATATCTTAGCTATGGCAAATAATGCTATGATAAACATGGTTGTGCTGGTAGCTTCAGTATGGACTTGTTTGTGAATGTTTGGGTAAAAACTCTCTGGCTCCTTGACACAGGCCAAAATTTTCTTAATAAAGACCCAGGGATACCAGATACCGGTTCGCAGAACAGCGGATCGCCAGGAACAGAGAAACCTACCAGCCGGGATTCTCCAGGAGGATCCCACCTCCACCCCTCACTCTCCACCGGAGCGGAGAGGCTCCATCCCGCCAAAGCCGCCTGGCACCAGCAGCTCGACAAAGGAACCTGTCGTTTGCCCTGCAGAAGCTCTGCAACTTTATGCAATCC
>NW_012267264.1:3796652-3852239 GCF_000151885.1 Dipodomys ordii | reverse complement strand
GGAGGGGCTAACAATGTTCAAGAGGAAGTGTACTCATTACCTCACTCATGTAACTGTAACCCTCTGTATAGTATCTTTACAATAAAAAAAAAAAATAAAGACCCAGAAACACCACAAATCAAAGAAAGGGATAGCAAATCAAATGGGATTGCATGAAACTGCAGAGCTTCTGCAGGACCGCAGAACATAGCAAGCAAGATCAACAGAAAGCCTATGGATTGGGAGAAGTTCTTCACTACCCATACAACAGACAAAGGTCTCATATCTAAATATATTTAGAACTCAAAAACTTAAATCTCCCAACAACAAATCTTCAACGAAACAACCTCCTGATTAATAAGTGGGCTAACGACTTAAAGAGAGACTTCTCTGAAGAGGAAATAAGAATGGCCAATAGACACATGAAGAAATGCTCAACTTCTCTAACCATAAAAGAAATGCAACTCAAAACAACATTGAGATACCACCTCACCCCAGTTAGAATGGCTATACTCAAAAAATCTAATAACAACCAAAGCTAGAGAGGATGTGGCCATACTTTTGTTTGTTAAATAGTTTATGTAGTTTCCTATGGGTTAAAAAAAATCAAGGTTGTACATATGTGAATATTGATTGGGTAAGTTGAAGGTATAATAAATGTGTTTTCTCCTCTTGATTCACAAAAAGGGAAATATATATATATATATATATATATATATATATCAGCAATAAAGGAACAATCATTTTCATAAAATTCTACCAACTACTCTTAACATATCACCTCTGAACATGAGATGCCTTTAGATCCTTTTTCAAGAGAAAATCGCAAGTCATTCAATTATGATGTAATTCAGAATGAATGAATGCAAATGATCTTTAAATATAAAACATTTATAATAATAAAACATTTAAAATAATAAAACATTTACTTTATGAGAAAAAGGAGATGACTAAAATAGAATTACAACCATAAGATAATACTTGTTTGATGCTTTCAATACTAAAAGTGTGCTGCTGTTGTGACTCACACACACATAATAAAAGAGTTTCTAATCCTTTGCAGGGAGATTCTCACTCACAAATTACCCAGAAGTAGAATGTACATGAGAAAGTTGTTGGAAAAAATGCTGTCTGTGAGTCTCATGTCTTGTCTAAACAAAGGAAAGTTTACAAGTTTAGAACTGAATTTGGGAGAAAAATGAAATTGGGTCCAGGAGAAGCAAAAAACAGACCTTTTCAATCAGATTACAAATAATGACACAAGAACCCATCTGCCTATGTTTCATGGCAAAGAATGCCGTGATTATTTGATGAGTAGGAGGGAAAGTTTAGTGGGATGAAAGATGGCATAAAGCCATGGAAGCTGGCTGCTTCAAGTTCAACAAGAAAATGTCAAATTAAATGTGTGTTCTCTTCCTGAAAAATAACCACCCCGCTTACGCATCCATGTACTCATGGCTGATGGAGATGAAATCTTCAAGTGTTATACAAGCACCTTGCCGACTGGTGTTAAATCTAGTAACGCCAGTCCCCAGCAGCAAGAACCACTAAAATTTGACCCTTGCACATGAAATGTTTATAAGGATGATCTCCCTTTAGTCTTTGGTCTATTCAGTTTCATCACTGAGCTATGGAATTGAAACTATTGTGACTCTGGATTGGAATAATTTTCATTCTGGCCATCATCTTTATGTGGAAAATTAGGCTGTTGCTCTTCCCTCAGGCAAACACATCTGTGATTTGAGCTTATCAGGCCTTACACTTCACTGTGTTTGGCACACAGGGGATAGTGGGAGATGGCATATTTTGCCATGGGAAGTGATAGTCTTGAAGGGAAATCTCATTTGGAGCAAAGCACATTCTGTCAGATGAAGTGTTTGTATGTCAGTAATTTTCTGAGTTGGTTACTCACTGAACTTACAAGGACACTTTGAAATATTATCTAATGAAAGATGTAAACTCAGATGTATTGTATTAGTTCTATATTTGTATTTTATAAAACTATAAGATGATTGTCTTTGACAAAATCAAGAAGGATTTGAAATCTTTTTGGTGGCTCAAGCCAGAAATCTCCTTTTCTCAAAAAAAAAAGTTGTTCTATTAACTATTAATATAAACATTGAAACGGTAGCACCATGAAATATATAACACAGAAATCATTTGATGTAGTTAGGTCAGAAAGTTAATTGACTTGTTTTAAAATGAATAAAAATTGAAGGGTAGAAATGACTGGTAAAGCATGTAAATCAACAAAGAAAAACTTCAGAGAATTTACTCAAAGTGTTTCCTTTTAAACTAAAGTTTGAAATACTTGAATACAAGTTTTTATACATTTATTTTAATGATTTAATTTCTGCTCTTAGCTACACATTTATTCCAATCACAATAAAATTACACAATAATAAAAATGTTTCATAGCAACTTTTTATCATATGCTTATAGAGAAGGTTATGTAATCATTATGAAAAAATAAATTCATTTTATTTGGGCTGTTTATACAAAACAAAATGTTCCTCCCAAGCCTACAATAAAATATCGGCCTATTAATGCAGATGCCAATATAATAGTATCTCATTGTTCTTCATGGGAATTAGTGATGCATAATAATGCATATCATTAGTGGTAGTGAGAGACCATTGGAAAAATCATTATTGCACTTTAATGAATGAGCTCAATGCCTGGGATTGTCAACGATGCTAAAGGAATAATTATCTGAGGAAAATTAATTCTGGCATTTGGTAATTAGTAGTTGAACAACTGTAAATTTCACTGAAAGGATACATTGTTTAAAAATGTTTTATGCTGCCCCAAATGCCAGAGCCACAAATTATATTGTGTGTGGAAAATATTTCATTATATAACCAAAGACTAAGTGTTCTGGGTCAAAGAAATATTTTTAAAGAATGAAAACAAATCCTCATCTAAATTATATTAGCACAAATAATACTATTGTTTAGAGGTAAATATTCATAAGGATGACAAGATTAGCTGGATAGATGATAGTGTAGGTAGTTTGCAAATAAAACAGAATGCTTCACTGGGAGCAGCTCATTCACCAGACTCTTAAATAGACTCAGACCTGCTTGTGAAGCTCCCAAATTGCTTCCTTCAGAACAAGGGTGGGAGTGGAAAAGAGAAAGGGAGAGGGAGGATATGAGATTTTTCACCTAAACCTAAAAGTACTGTCATAAAACTAGCCACATGCTGTTGGTCAGAAGAAAGTCCCCAAGTCTTTCAAAACACACTAGAAGCCTTGGAGATTCCTCATGGATGCAAACACTAGGATTTGAAGATCATTGGGAGCCATCTTTAAACCTATCTGTAACAGACATTTTCCCTAAGTTCAGTTAAGACAAGAGCAGAGATGGAGCCATTAAATGTAGGATGCAATCGTGAGTTAAAAACTGAATCCAATGGAACAAACAAGTTCTATGGAGAGTAGAACTAGATCTCAGAGCATTGGGAGACTTATGTCTGTAATCTGAGCTATTTGGGAGGCTGAGATAATGAGAATCCTGGCTCAAAGCCAGCCTGGGGAACATGTCTGTAAAACCTCATCCAAAGCTGGGTGCTGTTGGCTCAGTCCTGTAATCCTATCTACTCAGAGGATTGAGATTCAAAGCCAGCCAGGCAAGAAAGTCTGTGAGACTCTTATCTCCAATAAGCCACTCAGAAAACCAGAAATGGTGCAGTATCTCAAGTGGCAAAGCACTAGCCTCAAGCTGAAGAGCTGAAGGACAGCACCCAGGCCCAGAGTTTAAGCCCCATGACCTACAAAAACAAACAAACAAACAAAAAACCCACCTCATCCAGAATAACCAGGTAAAAGACATTTTGGAGGTGTGACTCAAGTCGTATAATACCAGTTGATTTAAGCAAACAGCAGGGTCTAAGCCTCAGTAATGAAAAATTAAAAAAAAAAAGGAAACAAACTGGATCAGGGGACGAAATTGGTGGAGGGACCATAGACTAGATGGATATATTTCATCAATATCAAATTTCTGATGTTAATGAATGCACCATGGATTATTCCATTCAAATTCTACTTCTAATGCTTCTTACTTCCTAGAGGCTTTTGGCTTACTCTTTCTTTTTTGTTTTCTTGTTTACACTCCTAACATCTTTCAAATAAAAATTTTTCAGTAACTATCATTGCTTTAGCACTTTTTGTGCAACTTATACCTTAAAAAAGAGAAATATACACTGGCATATTTAGGGGTAAAAAGACATGACTTTCAAGTGGCTTTTAAATACACACACATATTCAGGTGGAGTCTTATCACAAGAACACAAATGATCATGGATCTGAAACTAAATATTAATAACTGATGAATCTACATAAACTTCAAGTTGTTTGAATTACCATTACAGCATTTCAGTAAGTTTAAAATTATTTCCAAATTAAAGGTTTTGAAATGTATACATTCAACACAGTGGTATGATGAACAGATCAAAGAAAGCCTTGTTCTATAATGCTGTGTAATTGTTTTAGTACAAGTACATATATATTTCATGTCCTCTGTTACAACTACACAGCAAAGAACTTTCTGTGCTTTATTTTATTTGATTCAAATATTACCATGTATTTTTTGAGGTAATATTATCATTACTAAGTAGTTTATGTCATAAAATGGAGGAAATACCTTCAACTGTAATAACTAAGAAAATTATTTAAATAGTGGATTAAAAGAAAACAGGGATGCAAACTCAGATTAATCTGCTTCCTTTATTAAAATGGAGGAGTTACTTCATCAGCTAAAATTGTGAGTTACTTTAATTGGTGGTTTACAGATTACACAATGAAACTTTCTTAGAAATGATTCCCAGTCACATGTTTGGTCATTTAAACTCCATCATCACTCTTTTACTAGATTTTCATCTCGAAAATTCTTTATGGTTTTGAAAACAAAATCTTTCTTTGTAGTTTTATTTAATCATCCAATTTCTTTACACTTTCAAATGTATTTGATTCCAGCCACTGTGGAAATGCCAGTCTAAGTAATCAGGTCCTGAAGATCAGGACCCTAAAACAGTAAACAAAGAACCATCTTAAGTGTTAAAGAGGGTAGCTTTGCTCTGCATCTTTGGTCTTCCATTTATATCTGTGAATCTGAGGAGTTCTTTTCAGATTCAGGGCCAAAGACAACAAACCATTCAGCTCCACTGCAGCCAACAAGAGTGTGGGTTTGGGAGCACAGAGCATGGTAGGAAGCAGAAAAACCACAGGATTCCCTGATCCAGGGCTGTTCCTACCCTACCAGGGAAGGGCTTCCCCATAACCTGCTGTTCAGCAGGTCAGAGGGCTGTTTTAAGTCTTCTTTCTGGGCATTTTCTCCACCTTCCAGTTTCCAGTAAAGGAAAGATAGGAATGTAGATCAAGAACTCCTTAGCTAAAAGAGAATCAGCTTATTTCAATTGCATTCATTTTGAAATTACTTGCTAATTTTGTAAAGGAATGATGTGTACCAGATGTAGTTAGGACAGCCAGATGGAAATCCTGAACTTAAGCAACTTCAGTGCTTACTTAAGAGCTAGCTTTCATTGATCACTTGTTTTCTGCCTGCATTGTGCTGACTGGTGACGGGAACTTAAACTCAATGCTATGATTGCCTTTTTGTTTGATTAAGAGTTAATTTATATTCCTCTGTGTGGATGGGATCAGTAAACAAAGGCAAATTTGTCAGGGTTTTAGGCAGATTACAAATAAGTAGCTGTGTTGATATATGTGAATAAGTAGGTAAACTATACAGTAAATTAGTTACAAGTATGGAAAAGGGGTGTGAGAAATGCTCATATGAATGAGATAAGACCTTATAGAGATGCTGAAGATATAATAGAACTATATCATTATAGATAAAGAAAATGGTCACAAAAATAAAAAAAATTTCAAAAAAATTGTAAGGACTTATGATTGCTGGGAAATAAGAGATAGACTTAAGAACATAAAATAATTTCCTTTTTGATAAAATACTGCTTGCATAAAAAGAAAACTTTGAGAGTAGTTTACAGAAACCCTGAACATTGACATGGGATATGTCAGTGCTCAATTTTAGAAAGTGCAGTGATAGAAAATGTTGAGTAGAAGAAGCGAGATAAGTTTAAGCTTCTTAATTTTAATATTCACCACAAAGTGATTGATATAAGCAGATACTTCAGGTTATGCTTTCAATGACACTTAAATAAAAATTTTGGCTCCTCAATTGTATTAGTTTCATTAAATGCTAAACAGTACTTAATAACTATTAACATCTTATATTGGCAGAAGAGATCTAGGACATTTGGATCACGACAGGATGTTCCATTGACCAGAACTGCTTCAAAATTCTAATTTTATCTACTTTAAAACTAGATATGATGAGAAGGAAACTAGAAATGAGGAGCTGACTTTCAGATAAGGCTAGAAGAGTTCAGTAGGTATAACAGGAAATAGAAATTAATTTTTGTCACCAAATAGGGTCTATGAACATGGCTCAAGTGATAGAGAACCTTCCTAACAAGGCACTGTATTCAAATTCCAAAAAAAATAAATATATGCAATTCAATCTATATGTGCACTTATGTTGTCATTTAAAAATAGAAACATTTTAACTATACAAAAGAAATTAGGCTTTTTAAAAAATACATATTAATAGACATCCACAAAAGAGACATTTGTTGTTTGTTCAAGAAATACCTGTCATAATTTAGTTTCCCTGTCTGTCTTTCTCTCCCTTCCTTCCTCCCTTCCTTCCTTCCTCCCTTCTTTCTTTCTTTCTTTCTTTCTTTCTTTCTTTCTTTCTTTCTTTCTTCTTCTTTTTTTGTGGGGCTGGAACTCTGAGCCTGGGTGCTGTCCCTGAGCTCTTCAGCTCAAGGCTAGTGCTCTACCCCTTGAGCCACAGTGCCACTTCTGGATTTTTGGTGGTTTATTGGAAACAAGAGTCCCATGGACTTTCCTGCCAGGGCTGGCTTTGAGCTCTGATCCTCAGATCTCAGTCTTTCTTATATTTCTCAGGAGACATTTTCTTTGGCACTCATGAGAAGAGAGGGGAAACGACATGAATCACCAGGTTATGAAGACCTAAAGATCCTGACTTCTGTGTGGGAACAGGGAACGTGAGCAGATGGACTTCCTCACAGTCATCTCGTGAGGAATTCTGAGTGTCAGCCATCTGGCTTCTAAAGCGCTCTGAACTTCATGGATGTTCCAAATTCATCCAGTTGCTCTTTAAAGCCTCTTTACATGCAGAAAAAAAATAGTAGATAGACTTCCAGCTTGTGATTCTCTTTTTTAGTTTCAGATTTTTGCTTTAAGGTTGACTGGCCAAGATCACAGAACAAGTCAGTTTCAACTTCTAAGATAAAAACTATAAGTTTCGTTCTCCTATGCAGTGACATTTTCAGTGTCCTGCTCATAGACAAAAGCCCATTCATGACTTGTAGTACAGTTACATTCCCATAAACCTACTGCAAATTGAAAATACTAGCAACTGAAAGTACATTTAATATAACTAAATGTACCAAATAATCATGACAGAGCTGCCTGGCTTAGATATGCTCAGAACACTCACAGTAGCCTGCGGTTCAACAAAATTATCTAAGACTTTGACAAACTGTTGAATATCTCATACATAAAGATGTAAAGATGGATGTTTTCTAGACATGACTGGCTGCAACAAGTATGAAGTACAGTAACCACAAAGCTATAGGAGTTGCAGACACACACTACAGAGAGTCAATTGATCACCTCCATATCTATAAAACATGTGGGTGCTATAGCTCACTACCACTGTAACTATGCACTGGTTCTAATAACTGCCACTAAATTTATCAGTATCCAAATTCATATTTGGGTATGGGTTCTCCTGAATACTTACTACTTTGGCATCATTGTACAATAAAAACTACTCAGTTGAATCATTGTAACTTGGGAACCAGGTTATCCTTATGAGTTAAAGCAGTAATGTAATTTGTGGTCTACAGTGTTACATAATTTTATACCAAATCTTTTTTATGTGCATTTGCTTGAAATTAGAGATACGAGAGCATAAAAGTTCACTACCTTTCTGAGGACAAAACATTTGAAGATTCATGTTGTTCCATCTTCCCCTCAATTCTGATTCTCTTTTAGTTATTATTTTGACATTTAAAGTTTTTATCAGGATTCATAGCTTTTGTATGTATTTTGAGGTACAATATGATAAATTAGCACATATATATAAACAGTTTTCTTGTGTGTTTGTGGGTTTGTGCCAGTCCCAGGGCTTCAATTAAGGGCCTGGAAGCTGTCCTTGTGCTTTTTTTCCCCCCAAGGATAATGCTCTATCAATTAAGCTATTTTGAGATAAGTCTAACAGACTTTCCTGCCAGAGCTGGCTTTGAACCACTGTCCTCAGGTCTCAGCTAAGATAACAGGCGTGAGCGGCCAGCAGCTGGCCATGTATACAATTTTTAATCATTAAAGTAGAATAATGAATATTTATCACTGGAGTATGCTGGGAACAGTTGGGGGCCGTGGTAATTATTTTAAAAGTCTGTTATGCATTCCTATTCTTTCAATGCGTTTTGAATCCATCATCTAACCTCTCTGTCCCTATTCATCCTCTGCTTCCTCTACTGTTATGAGATCAACTTCCATAGCTTCTGTCCTAGCTTCTGCCATTTGTACCTGTTTTCTTTCACTTAATATAATGCTCTCCAATTCCATGCATGTTGCTTCAAATGACAAGACTGCACATTTTCTCTGGCTAAATAATAGTCCAGTGTACTACATTTTGTTTATCCATTTATGGTCACATCCCTTGATTCTAGTTTGGTTTGCTTGACAATATTGGGGTTCGAGCTCTTCATGCTTGCTAGGTACACACTCTAACACTTGAGTCATACCTGCTCTTTTAGCTCTTAACCTTTTAACTTTGGCTATGTTTTAGATGGGTTCTCACTTTCTCCTGGAGTAAACATACATCCCCACCAATGGTGTATAGTGATTTCACTTCTCTACATCTGCATAAATGTCCTTGACTTATTGTTTGCCTTTCTTTTGAGTCTAGCCATAGTTAAGTAGAATGAAATGATTTCTGTGGCTTTGGTTTTCATCTCCTCTTGAGTAGTGATTATTCCTGATTTCTTTAGACCCAATGATATAGGATCCTTACTTGTGTCTTGCCTGTCATCCTTTGCTAGACTCGTCCTTCCTCAGATCAAGGTCTCCATATCATACCTGGCTTTGCATCCCCAGCAAGTTTCCCACTTTGAGGTAAATAGAACTGATGAATAAAATATAAGTGACATGGGTAAAAAGGTAATTTGGAAAGTCTTTTTATTTTCTACTCTTGCTAATCACACCTTTGACCTTTACACATACACAGGCTTGCCAGGGGCATAGTGGAAGCTCAGGTCTGTGTTTTCCTAGACTGGACGGGGAGACCTCCAGAGAACCTTCATCCTTCACCACACAGAAGCCTGCCAAAGCAATCTTTACCATAACTGGGTCCTCAAAATTTCAGTCCCCTTGGTTGATTCTCTTTCCTTTCAGGGAGGAGAAAGGCAAGCCTACCAAAGTTTCAGAAAATTGTTTTCAAGATCTGCTGTGGGATGCTTGGTTGTAGGAGAAGGTAGGAGAATTACTGATATTCTCAAAGAGCAGGTAGCCATTTCATCAAGTTGAATGAAGTGATTTGGAATTTAAAACATGTTTTCTTTGACACAACCTGAACCAAACTAAAACTATGCAGAATATGATAACATATTGTTGTCTGAATTTGTATCAACATAGAGTAATAAATCCCATTTCTTCAACACCACTAACCTGGCAAAGGGTTAATGAACACAGCGGATTGCCCAGAACAGTGATCCAGACATAGAGGCCCTGTCCTGTCATTCCCACCACCGCTCCTCTCCCACTCTCCAACACAATCTTATTCCTGGAGACATATCAGTCATTAGATACAAAAGCAGTCACATACTAGGGATCCCCAAGCTCCTTTCCAACTTGCTACACCGTTCTTATTGGTGCACATGTTGTGTCAAGCAAGTTTGGTGTAGGTATTTGATTTTTTTATAAGTCTTTTGTGACAATCAACATTATGAAAATATTCCTACCACATTTCCAGCAGGTGACATACATCAGGTCATGTGATAAAGAACTTATTTTTTCTTCAAGGAATAGTTTTGAAACACATGTCATAGAAAACATGAACCTACTCTCCCAAAGCAGTCATGTTTTCATCAATGTCTTAAAACTATTGCACTGCTCCTATGAGTGTCCACTGTTTCTCATATTACTGTGTAGTTCTTAGGTAAGAGAGGGTTCTAAACCCCAATCTAGAAACTTCCATGCTTAACAGACTTTAGTAGGAGCAGCAGAATTGTATCTTTACCAAACAGAATATTCTTTTCATGACATGTTTACTTGTACTGAAAAACACTTTTGATATAATTCTGGGCCTTGGATAAGTATATACAAAGACACTGATCGTTTTAATCTTTATGATCTCTTTCATGCAAAGAGGAATGAGGCACAATGTAAAAGTGTGAAAAGTTTTTAAATATTTATGACCAGAGAAAGCATCATATTACTTAGTAACTTCTAGTTTTTTATTTTACAAAGGAGTTGCCAAATAAAATATGTGTTTGAGAAATGATTATCTATCACTTTCCACAGGTAATATTGTGTGTGTGTGTGTGTGTGTGTGTGTGTGTGTGTGTGAGGACCTTTAAAGATTTCCTTGCAGTACATTTCAAATATATAGCCATCGTTCCACATGATAATTCTTTAGAATATGTTCTTCACATAATGTCAAATTTTCAACATCTCTCCAATTTCCCAGGTATCATCATTCAAACTCTCTTGAGTTCAAACTTTTTACATTTCATATGTAAATGAGATTGTGAGGTCATGCTAATCTTTCTCAACTAACATATTGTTTTTACAATAATGTCCTCTAGGCTCATCCACATGGTTGCAATTCATATTGTTTCCTTATTTTTATGGCTGGATGATATTCCATTGTACAGATATTCACCACAATTTTTTATCAATTGACTATTCGCTAAACACTTATTTCCATACTGTCTACCTCTTGTGACTAAAGAGCAAACAAGCTGGGTGGAGTGGTGTATGTAGTTGCAGCATCTTTGGATGCAAGGTCAAGAGAACCAGGAGGTTGAGCCAATTTAGGGAACGTAACAGAGCTACTATCTCAATAACAAACCAAAAACAAAAATAAGGGCTGGGCAAATGGCTCACAGGGCAGAGCACTTGCCCAGAAGACTGTAGATTCAATTGCCATTAGCACAAAAGTTTAACAGTAATAGTAATAATAAATTCTAAAACAACAAATCAAAGAAAAGTTGAACAAATGGGATTGCAGAACTTCTTCATGGCAAAGGACATAGCTAGCAAGATCACTAGAAAGCCCACAGATTGGGAGAAGTTCTTCACTAGCCATACAACAGACAAGGGTCTCATATCTAAAATATATTTAGAATTAAAAAAATAAATCCCCCAACAATAAATCCTCAAAGAAACAACCGCCTGATTAATAAGTGGGCTAAGGACTTAAAGAGAGAGTTCTCTGAAGAGAAATAAGAGTGGCCAATAGGCACATGAAGAAATGCTCAATCTCTCTAGCCATAAAAGAAATGTAAATCAAAACAACATTGAGATTCCACCTCACCCCAGTTAGAATGGCTATAATAAAAAATATAATAACAACAGATGTTAGAGAGGATGTGGCCAAAAGGGAACCCTAATGCATTGTTGGTGGGAGTGTAAACTTATTCAACCACTCTGGAAAGCAGTATGGAAGTTCCTCAAAAGACTCCACATAGAGCTCCCCTATGACCCAGCAATGTCATTTTTGGGCATTTACCCAAACAATCATAAACAAGGCCATACTAAAGCTACCAGCACAACTATGTTTATCACAGCATTATTTACTATAGCTAAGATAAGGAAAAAAACAAGATGCCCCTCAGTTAATAAATGGATCAAAAATATGTGATCTCTCTCTCTCTATCTATCTATCTAACGATATCTATATAGATATAGCTATATAATGGAATTCTATGCTTCCATCAGAAGGAATGACACCTCCCCATTTGTTAGGAAATGGAAAGATTTGGAAAAAAGTATATTAAATGTAGTAAGCCAGGCCCAAAGAAACAAAGATCCCATGGTTTCCCTTATCTGCGATAACCAGTATATGACTAGGACAAGCAGAAAATGTCAAAAGCTATGTACACATGAGCATATAGATGATGCTAAGTGAGATGAACCCCAAGATAGGGAAACAAGAAGTTTTATCCTTGTCCTTCTGGTTTTTAACGTACCTATAATGTACTATATGATTTTTTTTGTTTCTTTTCTATGTTCTTCCCCATTTTCACTGTATTTAATTCCCATGCCCTACATCTTATATACACATCTTTCTAATTTGGGGAGAGGAAGGGAAATAACAAAATGTTGAAATAAGAATAGAGGTTGACACATTGAAACAATAAGATGAACAAGACACTATGTTGAAAATGAACTTTACCCTATCAATATTCCCACCTCATTCTTCAAGGAAATAGAAGAGGCAATCCAAAAATTCATATGGAACAATAAAAGACCCCGAATAGCAAAAACGCTCCTCAATGGAAAGAACACTGCTGGAGGAATATCAATACCAAATTTCAAACTCTACTATAAGGCCATAGTAATCAAAGCAGCTTGGTACTGGCACAAGAACAGACCTTAGGACCAATGGAAAAGAATTGAAAACCCAGAAATGAACCCACAGACTTATAGCCATCTAATCTTCAATAAGGGAACTAAAAAAAATAGAATGGAAGAAAGATAGCCTCTTCAGTAAATGGAAAAATTGGTTAACTACTTGCAGGAAACTAAAGCTAGATCTTTATCTATCACCCTGCACCATAATCAACTCCAAATGGATCAAAGACCTCGGAGTCAAGTAGACACTCTGAAAACATTACAGGATGGAATAGGAGAAACCCTAGGTCTCCTTGGCACAGGCCCAAATTTTCTTAATAGAGACCCTGAACACAACAAATCAAAGAAAGGTTGGACAAATGAGATTGCATGAAATTGCAGAGCTTCTGCATGGCAAAGGACATAGCTACCAAGATCAATAGAAAGCCCACAAATTGGGAGAAGATCTTCACTAGCCATACAACGGACAAGGGTCTCATATCTAAAATATACCTGGAACTCAAAAAATTAAATCCCCCAACAACAAATCCTCAAAGAAACAACTGTCTAAAATATACCTGGAACTCAAAAAATTAAATCCCCCAACAACAAATCCTCAAAGAAACAACTGCCCAATAAATAAGTGGGCTAAAGACTTAAACAGAAACTTTTCTGAAGAGGAAAGAAGGATGGCCACTAGACACATGAAGAAATGCTCGACCTCTCTAGCCATAAAGGAAATGCAAATCAAAACAACATTGAGATACCACCTCACCCCAGTTAGAATGTCTGTAATCAAGAACTCTAATAACAACAGATGCTGGGAGAAATGTGAACAGAAAGGAACCCTACTGCATTGTTGGTGGAAGTGTAAACTTGTTCAACCACTTTGGAAAGTAGTATGGAGGTTCCTCAAAAGACTTCACATAGAGCAAGACCACACTAAAGCTACCAGCACAACTATGTTTATTGCAGCCTTATTTACCATTGCTAAGATATGGAACCAACCCAGATGCCCCTCAGTAGATGAATGGATCAAGAAAATGTGGTATATATACACAATGGAATTCTATGCCTCCATCAGAAAGAATGACATTGCCTCATTTGTTAGGAAATGGAAAGACTTGGAAAAAATTACATTAAGTGAAGTAAGCCAAGCTCAAAGAAACACAGGTCCCATGGTTTCCCTCATTTGCAATAACTAGTATATATCTGACTCAAGCAGAAAAGGTCAGACAAGGTGATGTTAGGGAAATGAACCCTAAGATATGTATTCAAATGTTTTTTTTCTTTCATGCAATTGTTTCTAACACATTTATAAGATTATTTCTTTGTTGCTTTGTATATCCCTTCCCCATGGTATAACCCCTGCTTTCACTGTATTTGATGTTGGTATAATTTATGGAGGGGAAGGGAAAAACAAATCGTTTAAATAGGGATACAGGTGGACCCATTGCAACAATGAGATGTACAAGTCATATGTCGAAAATGAACTTTACAACTTTGGTCGGGGGGGGGGGAGGAGGGCTGGGTGAGGGGTGGGGGAGGTTGGGATGGGAAGGGGAAACAAAGGAGGAGGCTACAATGCTTGATAAGAAATGTACTTATTATCTTCCTCATGTAATTGTAACCCCTCGGTACAGTATTTTTACAATAAAAAAAAAGAAAAAAGAAAATGAACTTTATAACTTGTGGGTGGGGGGAGGGGAAGGGAAGGGGGGAGGGAAGGATGGTAGAGAAAAAACAAAGGAGGGGTAACAATGCTTGATAGGAAATGTACTCATTACAATATCTGTACAATATCTGTATAATATCTTTACAATAAAAATATATAATAAAAATAGGAATTTAACATCTCTTTATGATTCAAACCTGATGTTTTATATATATACTAAGAAAATAGCCTCACTGGGATGAGATAGATAATGATAAACAGATAGGTAAACAGACAGATATAGAGAATATGCATGTACCTGTGTGTATAAGTCTAAAATGTTGTTTATACAAGTTTTTACTTTTTATATGGATTATGCATTATTTATTCATTAATATATTATTAATTATTTATTTATTATGTAAACAATTTCTCCATTTCTTCATTTCCTCCTGTTACTTTTCATTTTCTTGTTTCCTTTGCTGTGCAGAAGCATACAGTGTAATATTGTCCAACTTGTTTTTACCTGTTTTCTTTGGCGTGCTTTTGTAGTGATTAAAGGGATCCACAGATCATGATATATTATATTCATAAACTGCTTGGTTAAATGACAATTCCTTTGTACTTAAAGATAAGTAAAACATAAAAATTTAAAAAATGTATTGCTAATACAAAGACCACAATATTCTGTTTTTCTCTATGAGTTTTGGAGCTTCAGATTTCATGCTTTTAATCCACATTAGTTGATTTCTCTATATAACATAAGGTTCTGATTTATTTTTTTACATGTGGAGATACAGCTTTCCTGATCCTATTTATTCCCTCAACTTGTCCCCATCCATCATGCAGACAAGTTCACTCAGCAGTTGAACTGATCAAATAGTTCAGGCTATTTTTGTTTTCTTGGTCACAACAGTTCACAGATTTCAATGACAGTCCTTGGAAAGTATGCTCAGCTAAACAGTAAGGTAAAAAATTATTTCAAAAAACTTCTTTAAAATTCCTAGTCCCCACTGGATCTTTGTTGTTGTTGGTGGTGGTGGTCATGGGGCTTGAACTCTGGGCCTGGGCGCTGTCCCTCAGGTCTTCAGACCAAGGTGAGAGCTCTACCCTTAAGCTACAGAACCACTTCTGGTTTTCTAGTGGTTTATTGGAGACAAGAGTTTCACAGACTTTCCTGCCCAGGCTTGCTTTGAACCACAATCCTCAGATCTCAACCTTCTAAGTAGCTAGGATTACAGGCATAAGCGATTGGCGCCCAGCCCCACTGGATCTTTATAGTAGCAGAGAGTCTACCACCAATTAGGGAATAATGCCCTAATATCCTTACAGTAGAACAATACATCAATAGTAACTTTCATAGTTTTTTTTTTAAATTTATTTTTTGGGTCCAGTCGTGGGGCCTGAACTCTGGGCCTAGGCGCTGTCCCTCAGCTCTTCAGCTCAAGGCTAGCGCTCTACCACTTGAGCCACCTTCCCAGCCCAGTAACTTTCATAGTTTATGCAACTGCTTCTTAACTTAAAATTTACATATACATTGAAATAATTTTTATATAAGTATATGATAACAATATTCATACATTTTTAATACCTGATCACATCTGTACAGTCAAGATCCAATTCAAGAATAATAGGATTGCCGTCACCTTATGAATCAATAATCCTTATTTATAGTCCCATCACTAATTCTACCTGGCAAGGGTGGCATAGCTACTATGCTGATTTTAATAGTATAGTTTAGTTTTAACTATTTTGTTTATGGCACTTATTTTGCTTTATTTAAATGTGATCATTTGATATCTACATTTTCCTGTCTTGTTCAGAAGAACTTTGGAAGAGTTTCCTTGGGTTCTATTATCTGAGAAAGTTTGCATGAAGTAGTTAATTTTTTTTTTGATATTTGTAAGAACTCTCTGGTAAAATATTTTCCTTGCTGGAAAGTTTAATAATGTATCAAAATTTCTGATAATGATGGTTTATGTTCGGACTACTTTTCTTAAACATTCTTGATGTTTGTTATTTTAGGGGAAAAACATTTTGTATTAGATAATATTCCCATTTCCTTTCCCTATTAGTTTCTGACCTTATTTTTATTAACCCCTAGCTCCATTCTTTTTCTTCTTGAAGTAGAATTTTAAATCTTCACACTTTTCAACCTAGTATGTTCATTTTATCAATCGACATACCTATGTAAACAACACTTTCACAATACTCTACTTAAGGATTTTTTTTTTTTTGGTCCGGTTGTGGGGACTGAACTCTGGGTCTGTGCGGTGTCCCTGAGCTCTTCAGCTCAAGGCTAGCGCTCTACCACTTGAGCCACAGAGCCACTTCCGGCTTTTTTTCTTTGTGCTTATGTGGTGCTGAGGAATCGAACCCAGGGCCTCATGCATGCAAGGCAAGTGCTCTACCTCTGAGCCACCATCCCAGCCCTGCTTAAGGATTTTTTAATTTAACTTCATGTGGTCAGAGAGTGTATTATAAACTATTTAGTTGCTGTTTAGATCTCAAGTATCCTCTAACTGCTGTATGTTCAAGATTTGCTCCCTAGGATGGCTCTGTTAGATGGCCGTGGAGGCTTTGGAAGATGGGCCTAATGGAAGGTTTTTACTTAATAGTTATTTCGACTTGAAGGGGATTTCAGAAGCCCACCTTCCTCTTTCTCATATTTTTGCTTCTCAGACATGACGCAAGTGACTTTTCATTCCTGTGGGCTCCCACCACAATGGGTAGTATCTTGCCATAGGCCTAAAACCAATGGGTTCAACCGATCATGGACTGGAACTTCTTAAACTAAGTCACAGTAAACCTTTTTCTTTACAAACTAGTCACGTGAGGTGTTTGTTACTGCCATAGATAGTTGGTTTGGGAGGCATTTAGGAGAAAGTAAAACTCTTCCTTACTCTTTCCCCCGTAAAAGGCATGGGGATCACAGCTGACTTTGAGCTCAAATTCAGAACTGATAATTCCCTAGAAAGAAAAAAAATAAATACAATGATCCACAGCTTATCCATGTACAGTTCCCTTCTCTATAATCTTTTTCTACCTACTCCTTTCTGATTTTACACTTTCCTTGGAGCCTTAAAGGGCAGTTTTTAAAAAAAAAATCATTTATCCAGTTATTGAACATTAATTAGTACAGTGTGCCCATTGGCCAGCTCTGAGGTACTATATCCTACTTGGAACATGAAATCAAGACTTTTTGAATATAGTGGAACATTTAGAAAGACATTTAAAAGGAAAAAACACAGCAATTTTTACATTGCAGAGAATAGTTTCTGGAGCCTTGATTTACTTGGTAGACAATTACAGGTTACCTGCCAGTTCACAAGCACCATACCATGAGATGATTTTTATATTTAAGAGTATACAAGGTCCAGGTGCCAGATGACCTCTTATTTTCCAAAGAAATCAGATACAGAAACTGATAGAATGTAAAGCAATGTCTGGGAACTCGTTGTTGTCCAGAGATAAGACTATCTCCCAGAACACAAGGAGGCATCTTGAGCTTTTAGGAGTGAGTTCTCATGAAGATAAGAAGTTACACATGGTCCAGAAATCTGAGCAGAATCTAGGCAGAAAAGAAAGACTAATACTCCAAGAAAAGGGATGACATTTGCAATGGCTTGTTTCAAGAATGAATAGGAAACATTCATTAGAGAATGGTGCATTAATGTACAAGAATGAAGTCACATAAGAAGGTCTAGGGAAGTTGTGTGTGTGTGTGTGTGTGTGAGAGAGAGAGAGAGAGAGAGAGAGAGAGAAAGAGAGAGAGAGAGAAAGAGAGAGAGAGAAAGAGAAAGAGAGAGAGAGAATGTAGGTGTGTACAAGTAATTCAAAGACAGAACACTAGATTATGAAGGACAATGAATGTGAAGCTAGAATAGTACTTTTCTGAATAAATAGAAATCTCATTACATAGTTATAAATAAGTTATCTAAGCAAAAAATTTTCTGGCAGAAGTAAAGACATCAAAATAAAAATGGAAAGATCTAAGGGTGAAAGAATATTTGTAGTAAATTCAGCAAGGGAATTTTTAGAATGGTATTTATGGATTAATTATGGATTTTGATATATTAGGCCATAAAGTGATTGGTAAAATTACTGTCTAAAATTTAATAACAGAGATAAGTGGCCCAAATATAAAGA
Organism: Dipodomys ordii; assembly: GCF_000151885.1. Classification (NCBI taxonomy): domain Eukaryota; kingdom Metazoa; phylum Chordata; class Mammalia; order Rodentia; family Heteromyidae; genus Dipodomys; species Dipodomys ordii. The sequence goes on along the minus strand of NW_012267264.1, from coordinate 3,833,784 downwards.
ATACCTTGCTCTGTTTTCATTACTGTGTGTTTGATTCACTAAAAGAGTATGTCTCTTTTCTAATAGATTGTTTCTTTTCATAGTGAGACTGATTTCTCAAAGAATCTGAGAGAATTTGTGTGAGTCTTTCAGACCTCTGTTTTAGGCTTTTCATTTTCTTTTGTCTAATTTAATCAAAATATTTTCATCCATTTAGCTTTTAGATAGGTAAAATCAAGCCAAAAGAGAGAGAATGCGAACAGGAAAGAGAAGGGAAGAGAGAGAAAGGAGAGAGAGATAAAGCAGAGGGAAGAGAAGTGGGAGTAGAAGGAGAAGAGAGGGAAACTAAATAAGAAGATGGTAAAGTGAGGACATGAAGTCTAATTTCTACTATTTACTCAGCCACTTACCCAGCGGGTCATTTGGAGCATTATGTGATCTTGTCAGCAAAGCTTCTTGTCGCAGCATCTTTTTGGGTGTAATTGGGATACCTATTTTGCTTAACTTTAAAAGGAGTATCCTCTGGGAAAATATCAGTAAACCACAGTAACAAGTAGAGACCATCTCCCTTGCCTAGACCTTAGCCTCTTTATCATTTTATACAGTTTCATTTAATACAAAGATTTTGAAGCTGAATAAATGATTTTCCATAGGCATTTCCTTTTTGTGATTTAGAGGAGAGCTGAAATGAGAATGGATACAGATTTATTCTATGGAGCTTGAGAGATCTCAGACAGTGTTTCATAACCACTCTCCTCTTTTGTTCTGTTTGTTTGTTTCCCAAAGATCTAATTCTAGACCTTTTACTGTTATTTGGGTGTTGGAGCCGTTTTCATTTGCCTCTTCCCTACAAAATTAATACTTGGATGGTAGCTACTCTGGAACCCTGCTAAAGTAATCATTCCAATTATTAGATTAAGTTAAATTTACATGTTTTAGGAAGTTGTTCCCCTCACTTTTCTGAGTAGAAATTAAAGGTCTGAAATATTAAAACAACAAGAAAGTTCACCTATGCCCCACAAGTCACACAGTCAGAATGGAAAAATATTTATATTCCAAATATATTCTTTTCACAGACCTTTCTCATTTTTTCTTAGTTATTTATATGGGATTTAGTCAACTAAGACCAATTCAAATATCAAAGATATTCCTAATCTTAATAGATTTAACTCTTACTGTGATTCCAATCCTCTCACAAAGAGAAGCAATCCAATGTTGACTTTGCTTAAATTTTTATTCAGCCAGGGTTGAATGCTGTAAATAACATTAATATTTGCCAAATTGGCAAAAAACGAGGTAAGAATAATTGTGCTCTAAATCAGATACAAATGTGTATTTGTAAACTAGTAAACAATAGATAGAGGCCCAGGAGAGAAATTTTAAAAATCCAGCACAAAGACCCACCATATCATGAAATATGTTCAACACATTTATGATTCTTGACATTTAAAATTAAATGCAAAATTATTTTTCTAATGTCTTCAGATATAAACACCCACAATGTCCTAGAACCCCATAAAAATTTGTTGAACACAGGCTATAGATAAAGATTAAGAAGGAAGATAGATTCAAAGTTAGAACAACAAGTAATCATGATCCTTGAATATACACTGGGATTTCTGCCACCGTGACAATGTTTACAATTTGAGTCTATTTTCCTTAGATATTAGAAAACCAGATGGTCCTGGTAAATTCAGAAATATATTAGTAGTTAGATGATAGGTTACATATGTTTCTGTCTTGTAAATAATAAGGCAATTAGAATTTGCTCTGGAATAAATGTACAACACAACCTATATTGAGATATGGAAGGAAAATTTGGTTCCTTTGGAAAGACAGTAAGAAAATACATATTAAGGTTATAAAAGCAAAGAAACCAATATATTTAACCTTTAGAAAAAGGAACTTAGAAATATGTTCATTTAATTTACATGTAGTAGCTGTCATTTGGCCTTAATATGCTTATATCATAAGACTAGATATTATTTTTATGTAAGCAAAATATTTCCCTTCAGATAAATGACAGTTTATTACATTTTTAAAATTGTGCTTTCTGTAATAAAATCACCTCAGGGCCAAAGAACAAAACAAATAACATGTGTATGTATATATGTGTGTGACTCAGAGATTAGAGAATGTTTGATCGTGGTGTATGATTTTTTTGGATGAATTGTTGAAGTCGATTGGCCAAAATTTTGTTGAGAAGTATTGCATCAATGTTCATCAAAGAAATGGGTCTATACTTCTCTTTCTTTGATGAGTCCCTGCCTGGTTTTGGGATGAGGGTTATGATGGCTTCATAGAATGAGTTTGGTAGTGAACTTTCTCTTTCAATTTCATTGAAGAGTCAGAGGAGTATTGGTGTGAGCTCTGTTTTGAAGGCCTTGTAGAATTCTGCTGTAAAACCATATGGTCCTGGGCTTTTCTTAGATAGGAGGTCTCTTATTGCTGTTTCTATTTCAATGCTTGATATGGGCCTGTTAAGATGGCTTAACTCATATTGGTTTAGGTTCGGCATGTCAATATTTGCTAGGAAATATCTGCCAAGTTCTCAAACTTATTAGCATAAAGGTTTGAGAAGTATTCCCTTATAATGTTCTGAATCTTGCTTTTTTTCTGTGATGATACTTCCATGCTCATCTCTGAGTTTATTTATTTGGGTGTGTTCTCTTCTTTTTCTGATAAGATTTGCTAAGGATCTGTTAATTTTGTTAAATTTTTTGAAGAACCAACTCTTTGTTTTGATTCTTTCTATGATTTATTTTGGATTCTAATTCATTTAATTCTGATTTAATTTTAATTATTTCTTTCCATCTACTGGATTGTGGTTTATCTTGCTGCTCTTTTTCAAGGAGGCTCAGATGTCTCATTAACTTGTTTGTGTCAGATCTCTCCAAATTGTTGATGTGGGAACTCAGAGCTATATACTTACCTCTGAGTACTGCTTTGCTGTGACCCAGAGGAGCTGGTAATATGTGTGCTCATTTTTGTTGAATATCATGAACATTTGAATTTTGTTTCTAATCTCTTCCATTACCCACTGGTGGCTCAACAGTGTGTTGTTCAGCCTCCATTTGTTGCAGGACTTTCTTTGGTGGCTTTTGGTGTTGAGTTCTAATTTTATTCCCTAGTGGTCTGAAAGAATGTAAGGTATAATTTCAATGTTTCTGAATTTGGGCAAGTCTGCTTTGTGACCTAAAATGTGGTCTATTTTGGAAAATGTTCCATGTGCTGCTGAGAAAAAAAGTGTATTTTGATGCTGCTGGGTAAAATATTCGGTAGATGTCTGTTAAATTTAGTTGATCTATGTAGTTGTTTAGATCTGGGGTTTCTCGGTTGAGTTTTTGCCGAGTTGATCTATCTAGGGGGCATAGTGGTGTGTTAAAGTCCCCAACAATTAATGTCTTTGGATCTATATGGGATTTGAGGGAAAGTAGTGTTTCTTGGATAAATTTGGGTGCTTCGTTTTTTGGTAAATAGATATTTAGAATTGCAATATCCTCTTGAAGGAGAGATCCCTTAATTAGTATGTCATGACCTCCTTTATCTCTTCTCACTAATTTTAATTTGAAGTCTATTTTATCTGATATTAAGATTGCAACTCCCACCTATTTATGGGGGCCATTTGCTTGGTAGATTTTGTTCCAGCCTTTCACTTTGAAAATGTGTTTGTGTTCATGAAGGCAGCAGATAGAAGGATCTTGGGTTTTTTTTGGGGGGGTGGGGGGTTTCGGTTGTGGGGCCTAAACTCTGGGCCTGGGCACTGTCCCTCAGCTCTTCAGCTCAAGGCTGGCGCTCTACCACTTGAGCTACAGCACCACTTCCGGCTTTTTTCTTTTTGCTTATGTGGTGCTGAGGAATCGAACCCAGGGCCTCATGCATGCAAGGCAAGTGCTCTACCACTGAGCCACCTTCCCAGCCCCAGGATCTTGCTTTTTAATCCAACTAAACAGTCTATGTCACTTAATTGGTGAGTTAAGTCCTTTAGTGTTGAGAGACAGGACTGAGGGGTATTTGGGAGTTCCTACCATTTTATCCAATTTCTTGGGGGCTGCAGCAAGTGGGTTCTTCCTATGGTTCTTGGATTCTCAGTTTGGGTGCAGTTAATTGACTTTTATTGTGGTCTTGTTGGCTTTCTATGTGTAGGACATTTTTCAGTATCTTTTGTAGGGCTGGTTTTGTGGAGATATATTGTTTCAGTTTTTCTTTGCTATGGCAGGCTTTTATTTGACTTTCGGTCATGAAGGAGAGTTTAGCTGGGTACAGTATTCTTGTTGATAGTTGTTTGTCTTTAGGGCATGGCATACATCATTCCAGACTCTTCTTGCTTTGATTGTCTCTGCTGAGAAATCTGAGGTGATTTTAATTGGTTTCCCTTTATAGGTGATTGATCTTTTGTCCTTGACAGCTTTAAGGATCTTTTCCTTGATCTTAATTGATCCTGTGCAGATTATAATGTGGTGGTGGGTGTCCTGTCCTTGTCTGGTCTATTTGGGGCTCTAAAAGCTTCTTGTACCTGAATAGGCCTATCGTTTTGCATGTTTGGGAAGTTCTCTGCTAGGATCCTGTTAAACAAATTTCCTAGACCATTAACTTCTGTCTCTAGGTGCTCCTCTACACCCATTATCCTCAGTTTAGGCCTTCTGATGGGGTCTTCCAAATGTTGAATAGATCTATCAAATTTCTTGGACTTGTCTTGGATGGTTGTATGTTCTTTCTCTATAATATCTAGGCTGTCTTCAATTCCCGAGATTCAATCTTCTGCATGGTCTAACCTACTGTTAAGACTTCCTACTTTGTTTTATATTTCTTTTCTTTCTAATTGGTCCATTGATGGCTTCAAATTCTTTATTGGAGCTTTGTTTTAGATCTTGAATGAACTTCTTTACTTCCTTAATTTGGTGTTCAATGTTTGTTCTCAAATCACTTAGTTGATTGGTTATGCTTTCCTTGGACTCCCATTCCTTCTGTCAGGCTCCATTCAGCATTCCCTTTGTGGTCTTCCTGAATTCTTTCAGCTGTCTTTTTGTGGATTCCATGAATGCCTCTATTGATATTTGTCTATTCTCATCCCTCTTGCGCATCTCCTGTATTACTCTTTGATTAGCTTCCTCACATTCACGCAATTCCTGTAGTTCTCTTCGACTGTTCTCAGCCTGCTCACACCATTCCTGACTTTCTCTTTGTCTGTTCTCAGCCTGGTCATGCAATTCCTGTCTATCTCTTTGACTGATCTGAGCCTGCTCACGCAATTCCTTTATTTCTCTTTGACTGTTCTCAACCTGCTCACGCAATTCCTGTATCACTCTTTGAGTAGCTTCGTAACACTCATGAGGTTCCTGTATTGATCTTTCGTTTGCCTCCTCTCACTCCCTATCATGCTCACACTGAGTCATTTGCAGGTTTTCAATCTTTTCATCACCATGTTTACCAGTAGTGTTTGTAGAGCCTTTTGGGAACTCTCCTCTGGATTATTCATTATCTGTTCTGTCACCTGATTATCATGAGTGGGAGTTGAGATACCTGGATCTGCCATTTTTCTTGTGCTTTTCTGGCTTGTTCTGCCCATTTGGTATGAAAGTAACACCAATTTTGTGCTAGAACACTATTTTAAGGCAAGCATCAACCAAAGTCCTGTAGTTGCACAGTCAAAAGGTTGCAGATTCAATCTAGTTCAACAGATACAATCTATTCAACATCAAATAACTATGTATTAATGGGCTAAGAGCAGCAAAGAAGAATTTGGCAAACCAGAAATTATTAGGTTTAGTGAGAAATGTTGGGAAAAGTAGGATTCGAGGGATGTGGAAATGTAAACGGAAAGTGAAATTAACCAAGTCCTAATCTCAAAGCAGGGAAATGGATTGGACAGAATTATAGGAAAGAGAGAAAAAAAAGAGACAAGAAAAAATGGAAAAACAAAAATTTAAATTTAAAAAGTGAAACTTAAAAATTATCCAATTTTAAAGGTGGGGAAATTGAGAGAAGAATGGGAATAGGATGAGAGGAGGGGAGGGATAAAAAGGTAACATGAAAAACTAAAAAATTGAAATTCTTAAAATATTATATATGTATAAAGAGGTAATACTGCTATTAAGGAATTTAAGCCTAAGAGGTTTTGAATTGAGTAATAAATGTCTGGATTAAGTGTGTACACAATGGGGGATAAGGTCTAATAATCAACGACGGGTATATCTGAGGATGAGCAGAACAGCAATTAAGTCACCCAAAAAAGAACAAAAGAGAAGAAAAAATGAAAAGAATGAGAAAGAATAAAAAGGACCAAAAGGTCAATAGAGATAAAAAAAAATCACACACACACATATACACCTAAAATAAAAAGTATAAGAGAAAAAAAGATTAATAGAAAAAAATTTAATTAAAAATTAAAAATTTTAAAAAAGGTACAAAAAAAGAGTTCTTTGATTTTTTTGGGGGGGGAAGGGTTGGGGGGTGGATAGAAAGATCCCATATCTCACTTGTGTCCATACCCAGTCCCTTGGTGGAGTCTCTGGTCTGCTTGTGGTGTTTGGTTTTCCTGTGGCTTGATTGGTTTCTTAAGTCGGTTTGTTTGAGCAGACAGAAAAATGCTCTGCTTTGCCCAGGATTTTGTGATCCTCCTCTCAGGCTAGTTCAGTGGGAGGGAGATCTGCTTTGAGTATCACAAAAGAGGGAGATGGCTGTTTCCTCTAGTTTGGAGATGCTGTGATGAGGCTAGGTTATGGGTAGAGTTGAGGCCTTTCAGCAAACAGTAGCTTTTCCCTGAGGGGCTAGCTTCTGAGATACAGAGCCAGCCTGGAGCCATTCTCAGGGTTTATGTTTAATGAATTTCAATTGATTTTCTAGGCTGCTGTACTGAGGGGCAGCCTCTGGCTCTGTTAACCCAGGGAAGAAAGACACACCTCTGGGGATGGAGCCTCCTTTGCCTGGACAGGGTGACTTTCCCCTGGCTGGAGCTGAGCCTGGCAGATCAGGTCAGGTTCCTGTGACCTGCTAAATGACTCTTTTGTTTTCTTCCAAGGCCTGAGTTGGAGCTAGCTGCTCCACCAGCATCAAAGATGGGGATCTCTGGTAGTGGGGGACGAGGAGGGGTGGCCTTCCCTCCTCTTCTCCCTGAGAAGGAGTGAGGATGTCAGGGTTCTACTCAGGCCTGAATGTTGGTTCCTGGGTCATCTCTTGTTTGCGATCTGCAGGATAAAGATATCTGCTCCTTGTCAGTTCTTGCTGGTGTTGAGTAGAATCCACTTGCCTGCTGCATCTGGCACCTTTGTCCTGGACTCTCTGTGTTGTAGGTATGACGGCTAAAGCCACTCCTGCAGCCACTGCAGCCACTGCAGCAGTGGCTACCAGCAAGTGCTCAGATGTGTCTCCTTGCCTGGATTTTCTCTTTCTAGCCAAACTCTCTGTACTGTGATGGCACATTTGGTGTAATTCTCTGGCCTAAGACTATTCACTGGACACTAAAATTGCTTCTTATGCGAGACCTTGTTTAGCCCCCAGCTTCTCCTCCACCATCTTCCCAGAACCCCATATATTTTCTTTTATTATTAATTGCACAAAGATTTTCACTGTGACTTTTTTTTATTGGTCGTGGGACTTGAATTCTCAGCCTGTGCACTGTCCCTCAGCTCTTCAGCTCAAGGCTAGAGCTTTACCACTTGAGCCACAGCACTACTTCTGGTTTTCTGGGAGTTAATTGGAGACAGAGTTTCACAAACTTTCCTACCTGGGCTGGCTTTGAACTACGATCCTCAGATCTCAACCTCCTGAGTAGATAGAAATATAGACATTTGCCGTCGATGCCCGGCTCACTGTGACATTTTCATTTATGAATTTCATATGCTTTGATCATATTCACCTCCCCAAATCCCTCTTTCCCTCTTCTGCAGGTCCTCTATTCCAATGACATTCTTCATAGGTATAGAAAATCTATTCTGAAATTCATAAGGAAGCACAAAAAGAGTAGCTAAAACAATCCTAAGTATAAAGGAGCAATTCTGAAGGCTTCATAAAGTACAATGAGATTGCACTGACTCCAAACTACACTACAGAATCATGGCTAGAAAAACAGCATGAAACTGGCATAAAGCATATACATAGAGCAGTGTTATAGAACTGACTGAGCATCCAGAAATAAGCCCAGATGCATAGTCATCTGATTTTCAGCAATGGCACTAAAATATACACTAGAAAAGAAACTTTTTCAACAAGTTGCATTTAGAAAACTGGATAAGCGCACATAGGAAAAAAAAGTAGACTCCTTTCTCTTAAGATGTATGAAAATTAATTCAAACGTGGGCCAAATATCTTATGAAACTAATACAGGAAAACACTTAAAAATGAATGCATATACAATGACTTTAAATTGGACTCCCATAGTCCTTACAAATAATTATCAAGAATTTAGAAATAAACATCAAAATAATAACCAGTAAGCATCAAAATAATCTCCTCACAACAAAGCAAACAATCACTAAAGAGATAGCCTACACACAATATGGGAAAAAAATCTCTGCCTATTTATTCATCTCACAAGGGATTAACATCCTGGATATGTTAAGAACTAAAAATTAAACATAATTTCTTTATTGTAAATTCTGTTGTTTGGAATTGATGGTAGTTTGGCATAATCAATGAAAATTGATGATATTGGTCATAGAATGAAGCAATAATGAGCAACAAACACATCTGAGACATGGGGGGAGAAACAGAAGAAATGCTATGATCATATCAATATGAGATTTGTTAGAAAACTAGCATGTTTGGAAATTTATCTCCTGAGAATAAATTAATATCAAGGGTTTTCCCTTAAATCACAATATACCACCAAGCTGAAATAAGTAGATGTTTTTCTTTTTCCTTCCTCATTGATGAAAAATGAGCTGTCAATGCTCTCGTCAGGAGACTTGACTTAAGCATTTTTATTAACAGTAATGGGTTCTGTTTAGTTAAACTCACCTACTGAGTGTCTCCTTATGACTATACCTACGTTCAAGATGGGAAAATAAGATTGACTTCAAGAATCAAAACAGAAAGTAATCAAACTGACATCTGAGACAAATAAGAAAACATATGTTGTTGAGATATAAAAGTTAACTCATAATTCTTTATTTCTAACATAAATACTTATGAGTTCCCATCTTAGAAGGATAGAGCATCCACACTTAATTTTTGTCTTATCTCAGGGTGGCCAGATATGAATGTTAATTTCAAAAAAGAACACACATTCTGTTAAGTTAATATAGCTATAATTCAAATAAATTAAGTAAGTATTCCAGGAAATTCTCACCTGGTTCTTATTCTGATAGGAAACAGAATTTATGTTTGATCTGGAGATATTAAAATTAGTCTCTCCAGGAGTAATACCCCATAATAAGTATGAATGATAGGAAAATAATTACTCAATCTTTCCTTATTTTATTGCCCTGAAAATTTATTCATTTCCAATTTTATTGGTTTTTGTATCAGTGTGTCACAGGATTATGGTGTTAGCCTGTGACCTTACTAAATCTTAAAATATAATTGATGCTTTTTGATTACTGAGAGTTTACAGAGTACCAAGAAATTACAACCATATATCTATTCCTTGTTGTTTTTTAAAAAATATCCTGGTTGTTCTGGCCTACTTTTTTGAAATTGGTTATTGCTAAAGATGAAAACATCTCCAAGAAAGACATTCTCAAAAAGTTTTTAACAAAGAATTTGAAACAATTTGACTCATTAGATGCAGGAATTTCAGAGGGTGACATTGAAGTTCATCCAATTCTCACACAGCTCTGGTGTCATGAAAGTTCAACATTATTACCTTCAGATTAAAAGCAACAAATAGTATATGTGTAATATAAGAAAGTTCTTTCGTGGACTTAGAAATCTTTTTCTATGTCTCAATTATTCATATATTTATTAGATATATTAGTATTTAAGACTAATATAACATATTCTGCTTATTTTATAGACATTTAGTTTCTTTATCTGTTCAAATTTCTCCTCATTTTTGCAAAGTTTTTCAGTCTTTACTTCCATCTTTTCCCATATACTTACTGCTTGAGTATACATACTTCTTCATTGCAAGAACTCTGAAAAGCATCCACTTATTTAAAGGATGAACTAATTCAGCAGTGATACTCACTAGTGGAAATGAACTATACAACTTGGGGTAAAGGGGCATGGGAGGGCAAAAAGTGGAAGAAATGAGGGAGGGGGTAGTAGCACTGTTCAGAAAGAAATGTACTCATTACCTGGTATAGGTAACAATAACCCATCTGTACATCACCTTTACAATAATAAATAAAAATGAAAATAAATAAATCCATCCAAGTGTTTATCTCTCGTCAAGATCTTCCTGCTAGTCCCAATTCCTTCTGGGACTTCTCTTAGATGTTTAATAGGTTTTACCAAATTGGTCTTTAGATAACAGGGCTGAAATAATACACATAAACTTGCTACTCCACCAGTCAATGACAACTAAATTTTTCCATTGACTTAGTTCAAATGGTCTTGATTCCTCCTTATATAGTCAATTCATCCTTACCTAGATTGACTTTCATTGATACTCATTACTGCTGCTGCTACTATCCTTTCCATAGTTTCTTGCTTAACTGGCTTCCCAGCTTCCACTTTAGTCTACATCAGGCATACCCTTTTCTCCACCTGGAAGTCCCCTTGCCCAGCTAATCCTGTAGCTTAGTTGTTTACTGTGTTGTAGATTTTGTTCAGTTATCTCCACAGTGAGCCCTTGGATCACTGTATCCTTAAAACTTTCAAAATGATTTCTCTGCTTAAGTTTCTCCTTAACACAATGATTCCTAAAATACTATTCAATTTGAAGTTTTCAATTGTCTTCCTGGGTATATAAGAAACTTCTCTGAAGAGGAAATAAGAATGGCCAATAGACACATGAAGAAATGCTCAAACTCTTTAGCCATAGAAGAAATGCAAATCAAAAATACATTGAGATTCCACCTCACCCAAGACTCTAATAACAAAAGATGCTGGAGGGGATGTGGTCAAAAGGGAACCCTACTGTATTATTGGTGGGAGTGTAAACTTGTTCAACCACTTTGGAAAGCAGTATGGAGGTTCCTCAAAAGACTCCACATAGAGCTCCCCTATGACCCAGAAATCTACTTTTGGGCATTTACCCAAATGATCACAATCAAGGCCATACTAAGGCTACCAGCACAACTATGTTTATTGCAGCATTATTTACCATATCTAAGATATGGAACCAACCCAGATGCCCCTCAGTAGATGAATGGATCAAGAAAATGTGGTATATATACACAATGGAATCCTATGCCTCCATCAGAAAGAATGACATTGCCCCATTGCCCAGTTGTTAGGAAATGGAAAAACTTGGAAAGAATTATATTAAATGAAGTAAGCCAGGCCCAAAGAAACATAGATCCCATGGCTTCCATTATTTGCAATAACTAGTGTATGTTTAGGACAAGCAGAAAAGGTCAAAAGCTATGTACATATGACCACATAAGATGATGCAAAGCAAAATGAACCCCAAGATAGGGACACAATTTTTTTTCTTTCTTGCTATTATTTCTAACATATTTATAATGTACCATGTGATTGTTTTGTTTCTTTGTATGCTCCTCCCCCATGATATAACCCCTGTTTTCACTTTTTCACTGTATTTGATGTGGGTGCCCTGCATCTTGTATACACTGCTCTAATTTGGGGAGGGAAAGGGAAACAACAAAATGCTTAAATAGGGCTACAGGTTGACCCATTGTAACAATAAGATGTACAAGACACCATGTTGAAAATGAACTTTACAACTTCTTCTGGGGGATGGGAGTGGGGGAGGGAAGGGATGATAGGGGAAAAACAAAGGAGGAGGAAACTACCCCTTAGGGAATTTAATCATTACCTTGCTCATGTAACTGTAACCTCTCTGTACAGTATTTTTACAATAAAAAAGTATAAAAAACATTTAAAAAAAAGAATGGATGCTCAAATGAGGCTTTTTAGACCTGTTCTATTTCTTGATACTATTCAGTATCCAGAATAGTGTCTATCTAGTAAATGGTTTAAAATATTTTAGTACATTTTTATTGTAAAATATTGTAGAGAGAGGTTACAGTTACATGAGCAAGGTAATGAGTACATTTCCTATTGAGCATTGTTGCCTCCTCCTATTTGTTTAATGAATACTGACATTAAGCAAAGCACTGTAAATCAACAGACCAGATATTCACATCTCACAATATAGTTTTCCTTATCATTTTGATAAGTGAGATATACACATCCATATTCATGCAATTGTTCATTAAATCTTAAAACGACAAATTGATAAGTAGAAGGACAGGAAGTGGTGTGGTGGCTCAAAGTGGTAGAGCATTAGCCTGTAGCAAAAAAGCTTAGGGACAGCAGCAGGCCCTAAATTCAAGCCCCGCACCCAACAAAATTGAAAGGGAAAAGAATAAAAGAAAAGTTCAAAGATAAAGAAGTACAAAGCATGTCAACTGAAGATTTTGTAGTCAAGGTAAACCATCAATATATAAGCATAAGTAAGTAATAAAACTATTATATATTACCTCATATACAAATTATAAAATAGGGAATAATTATATAAAAATACACAAATCTGACACATTTTAATTAACTTTTATATTACATTTAATTAGCTATTTGTATGCTTGCCATGTTCGGGATATATCAAATATTTAGTAACTCCATCAAGAGTCTAGAATGACCCAAATATTCAGCAAAGGCAGAAGTTACATAACTTAGGAATACTCTAGTTTAAGGTATGTTAGAAATTACTTTGGTACATAATTAATCACCAACTAATTTAACTGTGTCTGAATTAACAAAACTACTCAGATTAAGAAGCCAAGGTATATATTCATTTCGAATTAATTTTCTGAGGAACCTTGTAGCACACAGTCATAGATTTCTTTTCCTATGTTATTCTAGTTAGTATACACATGGTTTCATTTAATAGAAGGAAAGTGAAGATTTAATAGAAGGAAAGTGAAGGATCTGGGAGAGTTAAGTGTTGTCTAAGTTCATATTGCAATGAGTAAAATAAGTTTTCATATCTGACTGAGGAATCTTCCCAACTTGAAAACGTACACTTTTCTTGACTCTGAGAAAAAATATCCCTGTTATTACTCTTGCTGCAATGCTTACTAATTATTAGCTTCTATAACTTTCTTACTCTCTATGTTGTTAGACACTGTGAATAGAAAATGTGAGTAATTTGTGTTTACAGCTTCAATGGCTTGCATCATGCGAAACATGGAGGAAGTGCTCACCAACTCCATGTTAATGCATGTATTAACACATATGTCTGTGTGTGTGCATGGGTGAATGCACATAAAATAAATAATTATAATTGTAAGACTGAATAAATATTTTAGCTAATACATTCGAAGTCTGTAAATTCATTCTGATTTCGAAAAAAAAATAAAATCCCAAACTAGCAAAACAGCTGTCTCATCTTTTGCACTTCAGGTAAAAACTTTTCAGGCTGAATCCATTATGTATCATTATATTATATAAAGAAAATGAGCCATAAGGGAAAGTCTTTGAATTCTCAGGAAGAATATCTTGGTTCATTAATTGAGTGACTCATAGCTGAGCATTATTCCTTCATCTTCATATCCTGCTTACCTCAAGCTCTGCTGTTCCTATTAGGATGATGCTCACTTGACACTATGTTGGCAATGAACCATGCAACCTGTAGGGGGTGGGGAGAGAGAAAGGAGTGATAAGCTGGAGAAAATGAGGGAGGGGGTAACATTGTGTTTTTTAAAAAAATGTACTCATTACCTTACTTATGTAACTGTAAACTTCCCCCCCCCGTTAATCACCTTTAAAGATATAAAAAAGAACAAATTAAAAACTTGAATATGAAATAATATATATTAAAGTTACTTAAACTCTACCAAAAATTTCTATATTATAATTCAAGATGAATATGTAATATTTGTGTAAATTGAGATCATCAAATACTTTTATATTTTTATATACTTAGCTGAAGAAAGCTAAAGTATAATATTATGTCCATATTAAATATCAGGAATTAGAAATATCACAATCACTCTTTCTTTATAAAGGACCAGAAATATATTTCTTTATAAACTAATTTCCTATTGGTATTACACGAAATGCACACATCTGTAAAAAAAATATTCTAGAAAAGCTCTTCTAGCAATGTCATTTATGACTGGAAAATGTAAGAATGTTTTTACATCATAAAATAACATCTGGTAGGATTGAGAGAATTGGGGGAAAATGGTGATCAGGGTGACATTGATCAAGATGCATTATAGTCATAAGCTGCTTTGTTAAATGGCAACTTATTTTTATAAGAATTTCAAGGCAATAGAGATTTATTTAAAACATGAAGAGGTGATTTAAAATTTTTGAAAAATAGTATACCACTGGCCCTTTTGTATTACTTGATTCTTTATTGCTATAACAAAATAATTGAAGGTGGGAAATTTGGGGGGAAAAAAAAGGTTTATTCAGCTTTCAGTGGTGAAAGTTGAAAGTAAACATCATTGGTTTTGGTGATACACTTCCCCCTCCCCCTCCCTCACTGGCTGTATGGCACATGGGAGAGAGAGAAGTCACAGTTCCAGTCAGAAGCAGCATGACTGAGCATGACCAGGCATGACAGGGTGGGGTGGCAGCGGGGGAGGGGGCATGGGGAAGCTTGAGCTCAGGGCCTGGGTGTTGGCCCTGAGCTCTTTTTGCTCAAAGCTAATGCTCTACAACTTGAAGCCACAGAACTACTTCTGGTTTTATTATGATTAATTGGGGATAAGGGTCTCATGGACTTTCCTGCCTGGACTGGCTTTGAACGGCCACCCTCAGATCTCAGCTTCCTGACTAGTTAGGATTACAAACACGTGAGCTGCCAGTGCCTAGCTTATTCATTTTTGTAACAATCTTCTCACTGAAACTATGGAAATTGCCATGGAAAGTCCCATAGAAATTACTTTAATACCTCCCAAGGGCTTATGCTCAATAGCCTAAAAGCCCTTCCCCTAGACCTCGACTGTTAAAAAGTTCCACATCACCTTCCAACAATACCACCTCAGATGAGAAACTTTCTTATGGGACACCTACCTTCCACATCTTAGCACTTTGAAAGCCTTGATTTTTTTTAATGAAAACACTTTTGGAAAAAACCACTTACAGATACGATTACAAATTAACTAAAGAATTTGCTGAGAACATTATGATAGAAAAATGTAGCTGCAAATTAAAATGATTTGGGCTTTTGAAATACACATTGTACTCTAAAACGTTCAAATTTGATGCATTCTGAAATTTCTATGCTGTTTTTGTTTTTCTGTCAAATAAGAGGACTTCATTACAGAGTTTTGTAACAAAATGTACGCTAACAAAGTTCCTCAGGGAAAAAAAAAAGCATTGCTTCTTTATAACTTGAGAAACACCAAGTTCAGTTAGGAAAGACTGAAGCATTAAACAAATGGACCAAATAAACCTAATACAGACACCTCAATGAAGATAGCCTATTTTTTTCATTTTTCCTAGTTAAGTTGAACAAAAACATAGGGAAAATATTAAATCTGATATGTATTTATAGGGTTCTTATTTATTGGTTGACATTACAGAAACCAGACATCTCAAGTTGATCCTTTTAAAATATTTATACCTTTCTCCTCTTTTCCTGTTGAGGAAAGGCTCTTAATCCTTCCAAGCTGACTACATGGAATGTTAATGCTCTTTAGTCAATATGGTCTATGAGCTGGAAGCAGCATTGGTTTTAAACTTTCTAATGTCAGAAACATTAAAAGCAATTTCCCTAGTTTCTATTGATGATCGTTTAAAATTCTGTTGTTTCATTACTACTACTCAAACCAATCTTGAGGACTAGTTCTTTATCCTTATTTTCATCCAAATGTAAGGGGCTATTCCCAGAGATAACTTAACATATGTACTTCTGTCTAAAGATGTATTTCACATATCCCAGAAAACAGTACAGCTAGCTGAAAAGACAGAGTGAAGCTCAGAGATTCATTAAGACCAATGAGCATAAAAAATGAAGTTTATTTGTTCTTTGCCCATGTATTATTTTTGCTCTCCAGGAAATGGGGCTGCCAAACATCAGTGGAAGTCCAAGCTAGGGGGGTCTTAAGTATTAACCAAACATTGTTGCAAAGAAGCAAGGATTCAGAAAGATGACAGAAAATCATTGCTTGGTACAAACAGTTATGCAAAGAATTAATCAGGCACTTTACCTATGGGATTTTATGTACATCTACTTAAGAATAAAACATGATAAATTTCAAATGTAAATATCCCATTCTTCTTTACCAAATGAGAATATTTATCTGTCCTGATGAAGTAAATGAATCAAGTTACACTAAATCTTTTGTTTCCATGGATTAATAACCACTGAAGGCCTTTTGTGATGTGTACTTATACCAATAAATAAACAATTCTCATGCTATTTTTAAAAATTGTTGATAGGACACTAAAGCTACCAGCACAACCATATTCATTGCAGAATTGTTTACCATAGCCAAGATATGGAATCAACCCTAATGCCCCTCAGAAGATGAATGGATCAAAAAAATGTGGTATATATACACAATGAAAGTCTATGCTTCCATCAGAAATAATAATATTGTATCACAAGGAAGTAGAAAAACAGATAAAAGTATATGAAGCGAAGTAAGCTAGACACAAAGAAACTTGGGTTGCACTGCTTTCCTCTTTGTGCCTATAAATCTACACGTAAACACACTAGATGTTAACGACAAAACTATATACTTGGACATGATAAATTATACAGTACTATAGATGGTAAAGACAAAAATATATACTTGGACATGATAAATTATGAAAGACTAGATATTTACACAATGAGAACAAAGGAAGATACTCTCAGAAGAGGATCACAAAAACTCAATAGGTATGTGTATATGATCATATAAATTGTGTTTATTGAAATGTACTCCAAGAAATGGAAGCAAGTAGTGTTTATATTTTAAATTTTGCTTTTTTCTCTCTCTTTTGATGCTGTTTTTATATTTCTGTGCTTTTTGTCTTGTGTGTAGTTTATCTGTCTTGGGGAGGATAAAAGAGAGCACAGAAAGAGTTGACAAAAGGGTGAACAAATGCAGTGGTGATACTTACTAGACACTATTTTGAAAATGAACTATACACCTTGTCGGGGAGGGCTATCTGAAGGAGAAAACAGGGAGAAAATGAGGAAAGAGGTAACATTGTTCAAAAAGAAATGTGCTCATTACTTGACATATAACTATAACCCCTCTGAATATCACCTTTACAATAACAATAAAAAATGCTTTCTGTGAAACTAATCTGTATGCTTTCTCACAACAAATGGCTGGGGTTTTGTTTCCTTCTTATCCCTTTGGCACTGAGTTTAAACACATGGCCTTGATCTTGCTAGTCAGGCTCTAGACTCCTTTTCCCATATGACAGACTTTTTGTTTTAATTTTTGAGGAATTTGTCTTTCCATTAGAGCCAGCCCTGTCCTCCTCCTACCTATGAATCACATATATCTTGGCACAGCACCACACCCAGCTTATTTATTGCGAAGGAAGTTTCTCCAAATTTTTCTTTTCAGAATCTCTAGAGATTACAGGCATAATTCTCTGTGACAGAGAACTTGAGACTTTTCTTTTTATTTCTCTCTTATTAAAACCCTCTAAATAACAGATTTTTGAAAGTCAGGATCTGATGATAGGTTTTTGAAATTGCTCTAGTTTGTTTTGTTTTTGCTATCACCAATACTTGAGGAAATCTTCAGGAATAAAGATTTATTTTGGCTCCCATTTTCAGATGTTTCATCCCATCTTCACAGGGAAGATGTGATGGAGGAAAGCAGCTTGCATCATGGCAGCTAGGAAACAGAGGGAAAATGTGACTACCTAGGGAACTACTTCCTTCTTACCCACCTGGACTCCTAGCCAATGGGTGATGTTGCCCACATTTAGAGAACTTCCTTCTCAGGTAATGTTCTCTGGAAATGTCCAGAGGTAGGCTTTAACTAATGCATGGTCCTTCTCAATCTAAGCAAGTTAACAAGATAATCCATCAATGGTACTCACTAAACACATTTTTTTCATGAATGAGAATGTGAGGAATGTCCACAGTATTTTCTAGATCTTAAAACAAAACATCCATCAGGGAAAACCATAACAAAACCTAAAGCAAACATGCAAAAACCAACATTGAACATACAAGTTTACTTGAGTTCTTGAACAATTTTTCTGATGTTCAAGGCAATGTATTAGAATGATGTTATTGAATTGAGAAAAGAAGGAACTCATATAAGCGACCATTTGAGCTAACCTTGTCTACTCTCCACCATCACTAATAATTTTAATATGAAACAGATCATATTCTATACTTGCCAACTTATTTTCCAATATTTAAAAATGCCTTGGGAGAACAAAAGTAAAATAGGGACATAGGCAAAGCATATAAGCAGGATGCTATTCTAATTTTATTTATTTTATCCATTTGTGACTTTTTAGTTATTGGTAATATAATTCAGTGACTAGATTGATTGCTCTTATAGTCTTTACAAAAGCACAAATGATGAAGGAAAGGGTCAATGCTCAAGGACTTGCCAAACCTATTTGTGTCTTGGCCAAATTAGTGTTTTCAAAATACTGAAAGAAAATCAATTGAATTGGCTTAAATTTTATTGCTATTTAAGTATGCCAGAACATTGGCCAAGTTTGATACAGTATCGCTGAGTGAAACAATTTGAAACTTTCCTGTGATAGAGGAATTTACCTTGTAAATCTTTAAATTGCTTTCATACACTATATGAAAACAGTTCCTCAAAATTTTAATGATAAATGGTATTATTTGTGTGCTACTTCTTATTTGCCAATATCCTCCAGTGAAATGGAACAAAATATAAATCTTACACACACACACACACACACACAAAGATATTTAGGAATTGGCTCACATAATTCTGGAGCTGAGAATTCCTATGGATCCATCTGCAAAACTAGTAATGTGATTCAGTTCGTTTATCCAATTTGATGTTAAATATCTGAGAACCATGATATCTAATGTTATGAACAGCATAACTCAAATACCCCAGCTCAACAAGAGAAAGATTGAATCCACTCTGACTTATCCACTCTTTATTATATCTGGGCCCTCAAAGGATTAGATGATGTCCACTTACTTGATAAATGAATGGTTTTAATGTCTTCTGGAAACATCATTACAAACACACACTGGGTGCCCAGATTACTTTACCAGCTATCTGGGTACTCTTCAGATGAGTCAAGTTGACATCTCAAATTAACTGTTGTATATTCTAGTTATAATTATTTATTTTGGTTTTGTTTCTAATATGACCTTTCCCACTTGTCTCACAAATGAATAACTTAAAGTACAAACCATTCTTAAGATTTGACCTATTTGTTTTTTATCTTAATTGACAATATTACACAACTGACTCGCCCTAAACTATTTCCCAAGACAGACAAGCACTTAGAGATAGGCCGACTGCCTGCTTTCATCACCTCTCAACATACGGAAGACTTACTTGTATTCAGCTGCCATGAAAGCATCGCAGAGTCTCTTGCCACAGAGCTTCCATTTTACTACAAGAAGCAAAACGTGAATCACAAATGAGAATAGGGGAATAATACATGGATACATCATTGCCTGATAACAATACCTGTGCTGCCTTTACGTAGGTGCCAGCGTGCTTTGATTTACTGCTCTTGATACTTTGGCATTCCTGGAACTGTATCGTTATAAAAGTCACACAACTGGATTAGGTCAACTGCTACAGCAATAGATGTGTATCAGTTTTCCTTTGACTATTTCTTGGGCTGTATCTCCTTTACTTTATTCTTCAGCTTCACTATGTATGCTACCGATAGATTACTTCCATAATAACCTCTTATTGTTTGATATTTTCCCATTCATAAAATTCTTTCATTCAAAAGATGTCACCTCACCTCACCTTTCTGACATCCCCAAGATTTAGGGAAGCTTGCAATTGCTGCACAAACTTAACACAAAACAAAAGTGATATCAGTCATTACCAGTTACTGAGGACTTCCTTAATATGAGACACTATTTTAAACATTTTATTCCTTATATCTGATAAACATGTTCTATAGCTAAGAATATAGAGACTAATCAATATTTTCTAAGGTAAACGAGGTTATATATATGCATATATATGTATATACAATGTTTTTAAAATCTGAAATGGTTCCAATCCCATTAATTCAAGGAAGTGACTCAACTGGCAGGTGTAGAAATATTAGCTTCTTCAAATGAAAAGAGAGATGGGTGGATATTAAGAACAAATTTCTGAATTTAGTAAGCTGGCTAGAAATATTCAATAATCTATTGAGGCATGTATAAATTTTCAGCTCTTTCTCCATTAGAGGAGTAATATGTGTATCACCAGAGAACAGGAGGGAAATTGAAGAATGTGAGCAGATCTCTTCTGACTGGGGCAACGGACTTGGCCAGTAGATAATATTCATCTATTCCTTAGGTATTCAAAATAAATCCACACTGTCCAGAAGGTTAATAATTAATAATGCTTGTGGCTGTTGATATTTGTGACAAAAGGGAGAAAGGTTATTTTGATTCAATACTCAGTGTCAATCAATGGTGACGTATATGTTTAATGCAATGTGGCTTTAGGAGATGGGCTGTATCTGTTAAAGAAGTATAATTGCCCATAGTGTAATGATATAGGATAGGAAATTTAATGCAAATGCATGATTTCTTGCATTAATGTTATCCATTGCTTTAAATTCATTCATTTAAAATATCTAAAATTTCCAGCTTAGGTATTTTCAAATGACACCTGTTCACAAAAATACTTTAACTATTAGAAGTGCATCAACTGTCTTATAATGTTAAACATTCATTTGTATATGTTTTAGTATCTTTATTGTTTACTATTTGCCTAATTTATTCCATCTTAAATGTTTAGATTATGTAGCAATAGAAACTCAATGGAGAAAAATGAGAAATTATTTACATACTTAAGATATTTAAAATTTTTTTTGTAATACATCATATTGTTTCATCTCATTACAAATTCCAATTCCAAAATTTCCCTTAAACTTTTTGCATCTTGGAGCATTAGATTTTCACAATTAATAAGAGATGAATTTCAAATTAAATAACGGTGATATGGGCAATTTTATACTTTTGATAAATTAGCATCTTTTACTTGAATCTGGTCTCAACATCAAATTTGTATTGCCTAAGAGAAATGAAGCATTTGGTTGTGTTACTTTTATAAAGAATTTTAATATTTTTATTCTTGGAAACAGTTACCATTTCCTGTCAGTTCTGAATAAGCCTGGACGACAGGGTTCTGTGAAAATCCACTCATATAGAAGGCAAGCTGCCTCTTATGTAGTTCATATAAATGTTAAATTTATTCCACAAGTGGCTTTAACAAACTCCTAAAAGAAGTTAGTTACACTGAGCTATGATTTTTGAATTTTTTTGGGGGGGTCCAGTCGTGGGGTCTGAACTCTGGGCCTGGGCACTGTCCCTCAGCTCTTCAGCTCAAGGCTAGCGCTCTATCACCTGAGCCACAGCGCCACTTCCGGCTTTTTTTCTTTTTGCTTATGTGGTGCTGAGGAATCGAACCCAGGGCCTCAGCCATGCAAGGCAAGTGCTCTACCACTGAGCCACCTTCCCAGCCCCGATTTTTTAATTCTTGAAGGGAATGGCTAAGGTAAAATTAATGCATAGCCATTTATTCCCAAGAAAAATGGCTATCTGCATTCTGAGTCACCATTTCCCCAAATGTCCAAACGAATAAGCAACTAAAATAATCGTGACTAATAGTTTGCAAAACTATCCATACCATGGATGGTGTTTTAGCTGATAGTGAGACCATTGATAAGCAGTAGAAAGATTGCCAGAGTTTCTCCCATGGTGTGATTGGTTCAATGACCTGTCAGCATTGCATGGGTTACTGCCATTTATCTCTGGCCACATAATGGACATTTTCTCATCCATGTAATCACTTAAAGTATGAGTATAGTACTTCATTGAAAAACTAAATCAGAACTAATGGCATTAAACACAGAGTAATAAGTAAACAGGTTCAGCTTTAAAGATATGTATTAGCTTATATCATATATGTTATATTTCATAAATATTATATCATATATATGATATTACATATAATATATGTATTTGACAATATATCCTTCCCTGATGATGTTTTGTCATCTAGAGGGAAACATGATCAGAGGATAATAGGCCAGTTAGACAGAGTAAGAGAAAACCTAGATTGAACAACACAGTCTTGGAAAACTAAAAACTCTGAATTGGAGTCACTAATTGATTTTGTGATATAGAAAATGACCAGACAATGGATTCACCTGTATCCCTATTTAAACGATTTGTTTTTTTCCTTCCCCTCCCCAAATTATACCAACATCAAATACAGTGAAAGCAGGGGTTATACCATGGGGGAGGGACATACAAAGCAACAAAGAAATCGTCTTATAAATATGTTAGAAACAATAGCAATTGCAACAATGAGATGTACAAGTCGTTATGTCAAAAAAACGAACTTTACAACTTTGGCGCGGGGGCTGGGGGGGGGGAATGGTAAGGGATGGTAGGGGAAACCAAGGAGAAGGCAACAATGCGTGATAAGAAATGTACTCATTATCTTGCTCATGCAATTGTAACCCCTCTGTACAGTATTTTTACAATAAAAAACACTTTATTCTGAAATATAAAATAAAATCATTTTTTCTATTAATGATAAAAAATGACCAGACAAGAGGCAAGGGCGAAGATCAAAAAGTTGAGCAACAGCAGTTCAGTTAGTCAATGAAATATTCACTAAGTGTTTACCAATGTAACACAATTGTTTTTGATACCTATATAATTTGGAGAAATTTGAAACCATGTCCACAAAGAGTGATTTATGGTATAGTCATACAGGTGATGCAGGTTGTACTGAGTTCCCTGTTATACATTCAGCAATAAAATCCTTTAGATGGAATTCTAGGTAGATTTTACATTCTTGAGTCAGTTTCTTATTTTAGAAAGATGTTCTAGTCTTAAAAACTAGTTACCTCATCAATAAAACAATTACATATTCCCCCCAAAATGAAAAACCACTAAACTTGAACATTAATTTTACTGTATTTTATATTAATGTCAAAAATTGTCTATCATTGAAATGATCTTTGCATTTTCGTTCAGTTTTTGTGATACAAGCAAGAAACAAATATTTCAATTTTGCTTGAGTACTTATTTTAAAACATTTCCTTAAAATATTCTTCACTATTATGAAGATTTGTTAGGGAAGGATTTTTGTTACCTGCAGTAACTGTTTAGGTTATTAACATCATAAACATGTTGATGATTTTTTTTCCTTTTCTGCTTTCACTGCTGGTTACCTCAGAAGTACATTTTCTTCCTATAAATTATGTTTTATAACTCCATGGTATGCAATTTTGTGCACTCATCATGAACATGTTTGTTTAACCACCACAGTTTTCCTTCCTTCTATTTATATATCTAATTCTATCCTTACATATGTTATGTAGATAAATAAACTATTATATATAATTATTATAGTTGTGAATATAATGAACCCATAATACAAAAAGTTCACATTGAATAAGAAAAAAACATACATATTAAGATTCTCAATCAGTGGACAAAGTTATGCTTTCTTTTTGCTCAGCTATAAGGAAAGTGGAATAGCTGGTCATAATGGAATATACCTTCATTTACTTGTTGAAATTTGAAATATCTCTTGTCTACTAATTTAAAGTTTAATTTTTTTCACTCACCATAAAAGTTCCTATTTGTTTATATTATTTTCTAATTAATTCCTTAGATTTGGCTAACATTTATTTATGGTTTAATAAACTGTCATAAAAAATCAAAAATTTAAGAGAATAATACAATTTATCCATTTATATTGAACTAAATCCCTTCCAACTCCTTGAGATATTTATTATGCAAGCTTATGCTGCTTTACCCAAAGACCTTTGAGTAAAGTAATTGAACAGATTTCATTTCATTTTCATTTTAATATATTGAACTAGAGATATCACCAGTTAGGGATTTGCACATGTTGAGCTGACTTTATAGAATATTCAATTCATAACTCAAAAATTCTTAAGATCAGAAATAACATTTCTAGGGTTTAAGATGTTTATTCCAAAGACTCACTATCGCAATAAAATTGTTCAAAATATTAAACACCTATGATTAAAATCTGAGAATCTAGAATACTTCTACAGTGAAAACTACCCAATATAAAAGAAGGAAACTGAATTAGACAAGCGGAAGATGAAAAAGAACTCCTTTGCTCATAAATTGGTATAATTAATATCATGAAAATGGTTGTATTACCAAAATTAATATACAGATTCAATGAAATCTCCTACTAAAATTCCAAAGTTACCCTTGACAGAAATGTAAAACACAGTCCTAAAATTCAGACAATAGCACAAAAGAGAACTCCAGGGCTTAAGAGAGTGACGTGAGCAAGATGACAGAATTGGAGTTGTCCAGCCTCACTCTCCAACCTTACAGAAATCCAGTATGTACCTATCCACAAGGAAGACTGTCTTCATGAATATGCCATAACACAGGAGTGGAGTGAGCCTGAGATTATCATTTCAAAAACAGAACTGAGAAAAATGATATTTGAATTATACTGGGAAAGCTCTCTCTTGACTGTACCACTCTCCCCAGAGTGGTATACAGCTGTACACAGAGGATTTTCCTCCACTTACCACTCTGCAGTAGGACCGTTAAAGTGCAGGGGGCTGTTCAGTTTCTCCACAATTTTGATTTTTGAGGCATTGTGCCACAAACTAGTCTTGAGAACAAAGAGGTTCAAGGATAGTACCCAAGCCCTGAATTCAAGCTGGCAGAAGAGGTAGTAAATGTTTTAAATTATATTTTTAATATATTAGGAAAGGTTGAACTTAAATATTAAAACTCCTACTGACTTCTCTATGGAATATGATAGCATATACATGCAAATAACTTCCTCATTACTGGCAGAAACAAATTACTAGAATATGCCTAAGAAAATTGAATTTCCAGTTTGCTCAGACTTCCGTGAAAATTGAGTTTTAAGTCAGCTTCTACTCTCTTTGTCAAAATCTTATGCCACTCATCAATGGGCAGCTTTCCAAGGGGACAAATTACTGTATTCTCTCCTCATCTCATGAAATTTTAAAAGTGTTTTAGAGCACAGATCTTATGAAGAATGCTTACCTCTTGAGAAAGTAGAAATTGATGGCGATGGAGATTCATTTTGTGGGGGAAAAATGTCTGACTTCGATAACTCTTTCATTTGAGAATGTAGTTTATATAGCAAATGTAGGAACTCTAAAGTATCTCTCAGCTAATAGTAGTTCTGTAGACATCTGGTAGAAAAAATGTCACCACTTGGACACATCATTTAACCACTAACAACAGACAACTTGAATTAAGCAAATGTCTGGATAAGCAGATATGATATATGAGGTTGCTTTCTACATTTTGTGTCCATTGCAATTGAATGCATATTTTGTCCTCTAGTCACTGTTCCTTTAATGTTCCATAGTTTTAATTACTGAAAGCAGTAATCAAAAGCACAGGGTTCATTTTGGAAACTTTCATAAAACTATACAATTTTGACTAAACTTATTTGTAGCATTCAGAATTTAAAAACACATCCAGGCTATTTTTCTAGGAGAAATATAGTCACTTTTCATTTATATAGTTGGTCAAGTAGCACATTCCATATAAAATAAATAAATAAGCTAGGTGCCAGTGGCTCATGCATGTAATCCTAGCTACTCAGGAGGCTGAGATCTGAGGATCACAGTTTAAAGCATGCCTGGGCAAGGAAAGTCCGTGAGACTCTTATCTCCAATAAACCACTAGAAAGCTGGGTGTGGCGCTGTAGCTCAAGCGGTAGAGTGCTTGCCTTCAGCTGAAGAGCTGAATGATCGCACCCAAGCCCAGAGTTCAAGCCCTACCACCAACCAAAAATAAAAATAAATAAATAAATAAAAAACTAAACCAAACTAAACTAAACCCAAACACAACAATAAAAATACTCAAACAAAAGAAAATCAAACAACAGCAAAAAAAGCAAAACAACCTGAAAGAACTATTGCACTGGGAACCACAGCAACAATACGGGGCATTGTACAACTTTTTAAAAATTGGAACTCAGCCATATTCATATAGGACAGCAAACATTTGTGCTCATTAAAAGAAATCCTGGAGCTGAGTACTGGTGCACATACCAGTCATCTTAAATATTCTGGAGGTTGAGATCTGATGATCATGTTTCAAAGCCTTGGAAAGGCCATGAGACTCTTATCTCAATAAACCACCAGAAAACTGGAAGTGGTATTGTGGCTCAAAGTGCTAGAAAGCTAGTGTTGAGCAAAAAATCTTAGGGAGAGAATACAGGCCCTGAATTCAAGCCCCATGACTGACTAAAAAAGAAAAAAATAAATAAATCCTGGTTTGAAAATTGTACGTTATGGTTAAAATTGAAGAATCATTAGAAAACACTGATAATTACTCATGTTGAAAAAGTGTCAGTTCTATCAAGCCTTATCTTTGGCACTATCTTGAAAACTAATCCAATCTTAGAGAAAAATGTGTGACTCCAAAGTAGTTTTATACCTCCTGAATTGTAACATGGGGAATTTCTATCATTAAGTATTCAATATCTTGTTTCATTTTAAGCAATGTCATTAATTTTAAAGTTGATGTTACATAATTAGAAATATTTTTATGTATATCATATTTTAAAACAGGTCTGCAAGCCAGAAGTCCAGCACCACAAAGTAAAATTAATGTATGAATGTGAAAAATCCCAGATAAAAATAACTAGATACAAGCTGAGTAGTGGTGACTCATGCCTGTAATCTTAACTACTCAGGAGGCTGAGATCTGAGGATCAGTCATGGCTCAAAGCCACCCTGCGAAGGAAAGTCCGTGAGACTCTTATCACCAATAAACCCCTAGAAAACCGGAAGTGGTGCTGTGGCTCAAGTGGTAGAGGCTAGCCTTGAGCTGAAGAGCTCAGGGACAGTGCCAAGGCCCAGAGTACAAGCCCCATGATCAAAAAATAAATAAATAAATAAAAAGAATAACTAGACACAATTTGAAAGTTTGAGTACAACCAAGTGTTACACTAGAATTCAAAACTAGGAAGCTGTATTTTAAAAGCAGAATTTTAAAATAACAAATCACTTAATAGGAAAAAGAACCTTTAATATGCAATCTACCCCCTTATGAAACAGGAGCACTAAGGTTTAGCCCAATCACCTCTCTGTTTCTGGGGCTGAATGAGACAATATGAGGCTTCCATGGATAATCACTGATCAACCTGTGAAAGAGTCAATGGGAGAAAGAGATCTGCATCCGGAACAAGAAAAGGTCTTGACCTTGACATAGCTGTGGTCCAGGCCTCCAGAAATATGATGTCTATACTATGAAGCATAGGGCCATAACACAGAGCAATGGCCAAGATTTGCTTGTAATCAGGAGACTTACCTATATTCTCTTATCCAAATAGACCCTCTGCCTACTTGAGCCACAGTGCCACTTTGGGCTTTTTCCTGAGTAGATTATTAGAGATAAAAATCTAATGGACTTTCCTGCACAGTCTGGTTTCAAACAGAGGTCCTCAGATCTCTGCCTCCCAAGTAGCAAGGATTATAGATCTGAGCCACTGGCAGCAGCTCTAATTGTTCTGTTTTAGTTGCTTTATTTTTTTCACATTCTGTAGTTATCTTTTATTTTCTTCACTTCTTAAACATCTAAAAATACATAACCTCTGATTCTACTTTTGTTTCCATATTGATTACTACAGTATTTGACATTCTTAAATACATTAAAGTCTACCATACTCCAAACACTGATCTAGATGGTAAGAATTCATCATAGCATCTTGATGGATATAGGTCTTAAAAGTTCACTGGGAAAATGTACAGATAAAACCTCTTTCTGCATAGAGCTTCTATTTTATTATATATTGTCCTTTTTGCCTTTTCTAGACGAGGATTTAAAACTTCATATTGGATGAAAATGAGAATGACCCAAGTGGCTATTTGGATTAGTAGTCTGGTATTTAGTTACTGTTTTATAGGAGTATGCCTCCACCAGTAAAACAGACTGGTTCTACAATGTCTGAATTAGTTAAAATTTATTATTTCTATGTAATGAGAAGGACTCCACTATAACATAATATATAAAATGCATTTCTACATAATACAATTATTTTTACAATTTCTGAAGTTAGTTTAATTTCCCAGGAAGTACTTTATGCATCTTCCTAAGCTTATAATCATTTTAACTTCATGAGCTAAGAATCTTTGGCTAAGCTCATTATAATTTTAGTGTTATATAGTATAATTATTTTCTTTTAAGTATTCTAAATATTAAGTATAGTTATTCACATCTTGATTTTGTTGGAGGATATATCAAATATACTATTTGATACCAATTATTAAAATAATTAAAATACAAATGAGTGGCTAAGGCACAGAAAAGGCTTTTCTTAAGGAATTTCGTTCTTAATTCGATGCATAATTTCTTTTTATTTCCTTTTTTTTTTTTTGCCAGTCTTGGCGCTTGAACTCAGGGCCTGGGCACTGTCCCTGGGCTTCTTTTGCTTAAGGCTAACATTCTACCACTTGAGTCACAGAGCCACGTCTGGCTTCTGTTTAGGTGGTTGATGAATCAAACCCATGGCTTCATGCATGCTAGGCAAGTACTCTATCGCTAGGCCACATTCCCAATCTGATTAATAATTTCCATGCTCCAAAAATTTTTCTTCAAATAAGTTTTTGTCTGCAAGAGAGCTGTTCTGTTGATTTGATAAGTTTTAGTTCCAGGGTATAGAACAAAGATTTAAAATGTGTTATACAGAGCTCAGTGTAAATGCATTTATTTTGTGAGGCCAGACTATAGTCCTTGATTTATGCATAAAGAAGATAATCAGGCTTTAACAGGGCCTATAATGGTGATCCATATGTCCCTACATAGTGTAGACTGTGCCAAGAGACTCCTTTCTAAACAACAAAAGATGGCAAAAATGATGAGTTTCACATTCAAGATTAAGTTAGAGAGACAGTGGCTGCCATTGCGTAGGTTCTGTTTTCTTTCCTGATGGCCATCTCTGACAGAAGTTGGCTGCCATTTTGTGACCTCTAAAAGTGAAACTTGTGTGGCAGGGAATTGTATCTGTTGTCTGTGAATGCAGAAAACAGGCTTGCCAGCTGTCCTGTAAGTGGTTTGGAAAGGACCTTTCTTTTTCCTGTGAGTCCTTCCTGCACATTAGACTGAGATGCTCTTCAAATGGGAGCATTGAGCTGACCTTTATCTATGTGGCTTTCTAAGCTATAGAAAACAGATCACAAATGTTGTATAATTTTGAAAGTTGGGTAATTTGTGATAGCAATTATTAAGTAACTAATATAAAGTGGATATTGAATCCCAGAAACATGGTATGATTGGCACAAGGTATCACATATAAAGAATTGAACACTCAGGGATTTCTGACCACTTGGCTAGAGAAGGGCTCTCTGACAAGGCAACAATGAGTAGCCATCCAGCTGAGCTGAGCTGTGTGAAGTTCTGGTGAGTGGAGGTTAGGCAGAGAGATGGTCAGGAGCACATAACCTGTGGAAAAAACATTGAGGTAGGAAAAAGGCCAGTGCAGATAGAACAGGACTAACTAGGGAAAGATGTAGAATTATCAGAGAGATTGGCAAAAGCCAAATTATATGGAGACTTTAAGGCAAGCTATGGACTGAATGTTGCTCTAATTCAGGAAAAAAATATTACAGTGTTCTGAATGGGGAAACTGCATTTCAAATTGTATCATATTACTTTTAGCTGATTAGAGTAAAATGGAGCAAAATGGAAGAGGAATAAAGACACAGTAAAGAAATGACCTGAGACTGTTAACTCATTAAGTGCAAGGTTATAGTAACTTGACTGGAGTTTAGGAGTGGAGGAAGAAGAAAACTCACATCACATTCCTTGTTTAGTAGAGTTGTCTAGAATAATTTTTCTTTGATGAGCCATGTAAAGTCCTTTCTTGTGCTAGGCATTAGTCCTCAATCTACTGCATTTAACTCATTCCAGTAAGCACTGGTGCTATAAGCAATTGGCTATATCTACAGAAGGAGAATTGTACACAGGAAACACATGACTTTTCCCAGGCTTGATAAATGTTATATCACAATGGGAATTGTAGTAATTTAGAAGTGTTGAAATTCCGAAATGTCTTTAATTACAATTTAGTATCACTTCAGAGATGACATATCCCAATTTATCAACTGCTAGGTAATAAAACAGGGCTAAACAATACTAAGTTGGATGATGAAAAAGTCCTACATTGTGTTTTTCTTGGTGTAAAAAGGAGCAGTGCTTTTCATTACTTTAGCACAGTTAATTTATTATTTTCAAGCTGGTGCCTAAATTTCTGGAACACAAAATTAATGGACTCTTGGCAACTCTCTTTGAATTCCCCCAAGTCCACAGCGGTTCTCCCCATCTGTCATCTTCATTTGTAATGTGCCTCTCAATGTATTAAGGGAAAGAGACCCACTACATCATTTTCCATTTTCATTGGCACTTTCTTTAGTGTAGTTGTAAATGAATTTTCATATGGAAACTACACATGGAAGTAATGACTTAAAATAACTTTGATGCCACTATGCCTTGATACCACTCTTTCAGATTGCAAGTGACATATTTATTTATAGAGCTATTTAGTTAATAATGGGAAAGAATCAAGGCTAGTGCTCAACCACTTGAGCCACAGCTCCACATAAGCGTCTCACTAACTTTCCTGCCTATCCTCAGATCTCAGCCTCCTGAGTAGGTAGGATTACAGGTGTGAGCCACCAGTGCCAAACTGCATTTGTAATATTCTAAGAGAACACATATTTAATCCTGAATTATGGCATCCAATGTCGGTAAGAACAAATATTCTGTGGTGAAAAGGTAATAGAAAAGTCAGATAAATTATGTGAGCATTGCTTTTTATTGTCTTGTCTTGGAATTGGGAACAGATTAGCCTAACAAATAATTCAAACCATGTTTGAAAGGAAATTGAGTTTGGAGTCCAAAAAAAAAAACATGTAATATACAGCAGATTCAAAGACAGAAGCAAGGCTAAGTATAAGAAAAATGTACAAGGAGGCCAGAAGGCTGGTGAGAAAAGAAAATTTATAGTATATTTAAAGGATTGGCCAGGATTACTGGCTTATGTCTATAGTCAACCATTTGTATATTCTACATCATTATCTTGAAGTCATACATGGAATATGTGAGGAGGTAGTTCATGGGGACATTAAAAACAAGGCACAGCCTCTATTGTCCCTCACCTTCACCACAGTTACTAGAGTCCCTTCAATATTTGTTCTTGGCACTAGGAACCTAATAGTAGGGTGACAATACATCCTGGATTATTTTATTCTTTCAGTTTGTGACTGCCTTTTGGATTCTTAGTCACACTCCTTTTCTCTTCTTTGAATTTCGTAGTTTGTATGATTATGTACATGGTCACTGTAGCTAAAGTACAACATAAGAAACGAATTTTATCCCATGTAGATTATTACCTTTTAAACCATAAGGCCTCTTGAAATTCCCATAAGAAAGGATGACTTGTTAGATTATTAGAGTTTTAAGAGAAAAAAGAGAGAAAACTAATTTTTCTTATTTGGAGGATGACATTCTATGGGAAGAGATGGGACATATTGGAGAGTTTAAGTAGCTGCTTGAGAAATTTGGTTCTTAACTATTCAGAACCCGCTGAATGTAAAGTTTGGAAAATTACGGTTAATATCATCTTGCTTGACAACTTAAAATGATTTAATGTAATTATGTGCTCAGATAAATATAAATGAATACTTAACTGACAAGAATGAGAAATAGTTAATGTTCATATTACTAGTTGCTTCTGAATTATACAGAGTATATTCTTTATTCAATGGCTGTTAATGTCAAATCAATCATTAGGACTTAAATTTTAAATTAATATGTCAGTTTTCATCATATTCTTCAATGTAAGGTAAATGTTCCAGGAGATATCCAAAGCTTTCTTGTGAAATTCTAAACTATTCAAGATCGTGAGAAGCCTCTTCCTGGGGACTCTATGAAGCATGTGGGAATTGGTTGGCCACTTCATATTTAGTAATGTATTTAATGTAATTATTTGTGACCATGCCTGTAATTAAGAAGTAAAAGCTGATTAGAAAATGGGATTGATTTTAAGGAATTCTGATGATTTGATGTATGTAGGTATGTGATGTGTAATGATTAACTCGATCTAATCTCAAACATCCTACATGCCATTCTCATATACCTCTTTTTAATAGTAGATCATTGGTAGTTTACTCTCATAGTAATTTTGAGATGTGCAATAAATTATTCTTGACTCTAGTCACACAATTGTGCTAAAGGCCTCAATATCTGCACTTGGTGTCTATATGAACCTGTGTAGGCTTTGGCCAGCATCTTCCTATTCCTTTCCTTTTCATCATCCCATCTACTCATGAATCAATTTTTTGTCTGCTTTTATGAGTTTTATTTATTTGGATTTACATGGAGGTAAGATCATGTGGCAACTGCCTTCCTGGCCTGACAGTTCCCTTCGCATGTCCTCCCCTTTCCTCCATGTCCTGTGTGCATACCGTTGTAACGAACATGAAAACCTAACTTATTTAAGCTCTGTGGACTGTGTACCCGGAATTGTAGAACAGGGTCATGTGGTAGATACATTTACATGTTGAAGAACTTTCATATAAATTTGTTATAAATATACTAGGTTATGCTCTCATCAAACATGCGCAAAAGTTCCCTTCTGTGTGGCATCCTCACCAACCTTCATCTTCTG
Source organism: Dipodomys ordii (assembly GCF_000151885.1). Classification (NCBI taxonomy): domain Eukaryota; kingdom Metazoa; phylum Chordata; class Mammalia; order Rodentia; family Heteromyidae; genus Dipodomys; species Dipodomys ordii. The sequence continues at coordinate 3,800,908 of NW_012267264.1, read as the reverse complement.
CAATTAAAAAGCCATTCTAATAGGTGCGATGTGATATCTCATTGTGGTTTAATTTCCATTTTCCTAATGATCAGTCATGCTGAGCTCACTTAGACAGAAGTTGGCTCATTATCCCTTACTGGGTACCTCTGAGAAAGCCCTTACCACTATTTCATAACTTGTTCCCTCCAGTCTTGTCTTGTGATTGAGTTGCTAGGTCCCAACCCTAAGCTGTCAAAGTTGAATAAATGCTACACTCCTTCATAGCAAATGTATCAGCAATTCTTTATCATCTCATTTCGAAACACTTCCTAAATTTGGTCACTTTCCCATCTCCCCTGTTACCACCTTTGTATAAATTATTATTGATTCTTAATCTCAATGAGATAATCAAGCTAATTAACATATCCATCACTTACCTCTAGTTAACTAACATAGTCACCTCATGAGTCTCTGCTTTCATTATTACCCTCACACAGTTCATTCTCCATACCTGAACCAAAGATATTTTTATAAATGAGTCCATATTATGGCACACATCTATTCTAAACCTTCCAATGGATCTAAATATCATACTTGGTATAAAGTACAAACTGTTTACAGTCCCCTTGCAGGTTGTGGAATGATGTTCTATTACTTTCTTTCCCATCCCTTACAAATCTAAGCCAAGAATCTTATCATTCTCCAAAGATTCCAATTTATTTCACACTGCAGCTGGAGAGATAAGTAAAGTTTAATATAAATATTTATGAAACAGGAGGCTGGGAAGGTGGCTCAGTGGTAGAGCACTTGCCTTGCATGCCTGAGGTCCTGGGTTTGATTCCTCACCACCATATAAGCAGAAAAAAGCCAGAAGTGGTGCTGTGGCTCAAGTGGTAGAGCGCTAGCCTTGAGCTGAAGAGCTGAGGGATAGCGCCCAGGCCCAGAGATCAGGCCTCATGACTGACAAAAAAAAATTACCAAATTATTGCAGCTTGGGTTATGCTTTGTAGCTGCTTCCACATATGTTCTCTTAGGTTGTACCAGTTTTTGTTCCTACTTTAGGGCCATCTTAATATTATAACACAGAAGTACGCTATTAGTCTTATTGAAGCATTAATTTCTACAAACTATCCATAGCAATTAATATGTCTTTAAGGTACTTGGATGGATCATGTCTTAAAAAGAAATTCTACTACATAAGACTTACTAGGCAAGTTTGCTAAATTGCAGTGTATCTAAACTTCAACTTCCTATCAGAGGTTGATAACTTGCATTGGCACCACCAGAATACCATCTTTCTTCAGGAAGATTCATATTATATGAGCAACACCACTCCCAATGTGTCTTCCTTCAGCACAAGAAGGCTAAAATCTGGATGCAAGTCATGTATTTTTCTATCATCCTTCTAGAAGCCACAGTTGTCTTCTCTCACAAATATGATTTTTCTTCCAAAATCCATAACATCTTACATACTCATCTGGCAAATATTAGGCTGAATTCCTACCTGGTTCTACACATTATGCTACCTCAGATGACATAAAATATATAGGCATAGATTTAACCTCTGCCTATATTACCACAATTCCCTTAAGCACCTTCAAAGAAAATTGCTACATAAATCCAAATATTTTATAACCTATAACATATTTGAAATGCTCCCTGAAGTTCCATTTAACTTTCACTTCTCTATTTCCCTCTATCTGGACTACCTACTATATTTTCACCGAACACCCTAAGGTATTAGAAAATGGTTTTAACTGGTGTCTCCCTTAAGTTCCTTTGCTGACATTTTCCAATTTTGCAGCTGCCAAACTACCTTCAATATCAAATGCAAAACTGAATACTAATACTGATTAATTTAGGTATCGTCTCAAGCCTCTTCCTCTCCCTTCTTCTTTGTTTCCTATATGCTATCAAGTAAGAAACCACTGTCATATGCTCCCATGCTGGGATGGTCTGTCTGTCTATGGGCCCAGAATGAGCGGAACCAAGGTCTGCAGACTACAACTCTGAAACCATGAGCCCCAATAAATCTTCCTACTTTAGGTTGTTCATGTAGGTATTTTGTCCTGCAATGGAAAGTCTAACATATCTCTCCCATCCTGCTGGTGAAGGGTCAAGGGAGCTGATTGTGGAGTCCCAACACTCATAATCACCTAGAGGTAATGAGGCATGCCTATGAAATGGTGAAGGTAGACGTCACTAACCAAATCGAACTCTCACCTATGCTCAAAAATGAGAGGCCCTATTCATGTGTCATCTCAGGCAATGTGATCAGGTTACTATATGCTCATTTGGAACTAATGGAGTTATGCTCTCTTTTCTTTCTCCTTTTCTAGAGTGATGTCAAAGGCGGAAAGAAAAATGTAAGAAGTCTCAAAACATAGAAAAATGTTTAGGCTACAGTGGAAACTCCCTAGGTACGCCGAGAAGCAGAAAGATCTCAAACTGCACAGATAAAGTAATTGACAGGTGCCATCAATGATAATATAGATGTATTAAAATTACCTTAAAATATTGTCAGGCTTTCATCTTAAAAATTCAACAAGCAACTACCAACATGCTTGTAGCAAGTGAGAAAAAAGTTTTACCAAAGAAATAGAAATGTTTTATTAAACAATAGAGCATACCAAGATGTACCAAATGGAAACTGGAAATCTGATTGTTATGAACTTTTAAGTTTCAGTAGATAGACTTAACACCAGTATGTAAGGGACAAAAGAAAGAATTGAACTGGACATTAAAAAAATCGATGATATCACTTAAAAAATGAGAGCAAAATACAGGGTAAATTTAACTGAGTTTTGAAAACCTGTGAAACTATATATAGCCATACCTTCAGAGTCTAAGACAGAGAGGGTATAGAGGATAGGGCTAAGAAAGTACTAAGTCTATGTATTAAAAAAAAACAACAAAGAAAAACCTCTTGTGTCCATGTCTTAGAGTTCATTTCGCTTAGCATCATCTTATATAGTCATATGTACATAGCTATTGAACTATTCTGCTCATCTGCTAAGATTATCCTAGACATATGCTATTTATTACAAATAAGGGAAACTATGGGATCATCATGTTTCTTTGGGTCTGGCTTGAATTCCAAGACATGGACACAAGAGGTTTTTCTTTGTGGTTGTTGTTTTTAATATGCTATGTGATTTCTTTTTTCTTTTGTTTTTCCTCCTATGGCTTATCCCATTGTCACTGTACTTGATTTTGGTACCATGGGTATTGTATATATGTTTATCTGAATTAGGGAAAAGAAAGGGAACAATAAAATGGTGAGACAAAGGACAAAGAGGGAACCAATGCAACAGTGATACCCATAAGACAACATGGTGGAAATGATCTTTACAACTTGGTGGGGGTAAAGGGAAAACGGGAGAAAAATGAAGGAAGGGGTGACAAGTTCAACAAGAAATGTACTCACTACCTTACTTATGTAACTGTAACCCCTCTGTACATCACTTTGACAATAAAATTTAAATTAAAATTAAAAAAAAAGAAATAATACAAGCCTTTTGCAGATTTGACGCAAGGCACAATCTAGATCCCAGATGTTTAGTGAACTCAAAATGGGAAAAATAAACTCATCATAATTAAATCCATTATAATTAAACTTCTGACAACATCTGAATATAACTGTAGAAAAAAGTCATTTTACCTGTATAAGTAACATATTTAAATAACAGCAGATTTTTCATCAGGTCCCAACTAGGGATGTGAAGTAATACAATATTTCTCAAATGCTGAAAGTAAAGATTCATCAGAAGTTGATACCCAGAAAAAACAGACTTACGAGAGAAAATGAATTATCTCTGAAATAATGTACATGGGTTGTTGTACATCTGTGTTAGCAGTTAGATATGGGAACACAAAATTAATTTTAATATCATTTACAAAGGCATAAAAATATAGTATTCTGATATGAACTTAACAAAACCTTAAAACAGTTGTGTGGCTCAAACAATCCATATTGATGAAAAAGATCAAAGGGCTAAATAAATGAAGAAATACCTCATGTTTATGCATTGGAAGACTTGAGTTAGTAAAAATGGCAATCTTTCCAACTTGGTAAGAAGTTTAATGCAAGTTATAATGGAACCCCAAATACAAATTTTTTAGGATACAGACAAAATTTGTTTTTCAGTTTATACGGACAGGTTAAGAACCTAAAATAGGGGGCTGGGAAGGTGGCTCAGTGGTAGAGTGCTTGCCTTGCATGCCTGAGGCCCTGAGTTCGATTCCTCAGCACCACATAAGCAAAAAGAAAAAAGCCGGGGGGGAGGGGGGAGGCT
>NW_012267264.1:3786047-3796602 GCF_000151885.1 Dipodomys ordii | reverse complement strand
AAGAAAAAAGCCGGAAGTGGCGCTGTGGCTCAAGTGGTAGAGTACTAGCCTTGAGTTGAAGAGCTGAGGGACAGCGCCCAGGCCCAGAGTTCAGGCCCACGACTGGACCAAAAAAAACAAAAAACAAAGAACCTAAAATAGTTTAAACAATTTTAAAAAGGAAAGATATATTTGCAGGATTTGATATGTCCACTTTAAAGGCTTATTATATAGTTACAATAATTATACACACCACATAAGTTGGTTAGTGTAGCACAACAGAAAACATAGACATAGATTCATATTGATGTTACCAACTGATTTATATTTTTTAAAAAGTCAAATTTTACTAGTGATAGATGGATAGATGATGATTTCAATGAATAATCCTAGAATAGTAAGAAATATATAGACAATAAGATAAGCCTTTTTCATTATCATTGCCAATACAAAATAAAATAAAACATAAAACCAGAAATTGAGAAAGGTAGAAGAAATCTTCAGATTCTAGGATCGGAGGGGAAATTTTTAGACTTGACTCCACAAACTTGAGCCTTACAGGAAGAAATTAACAAATTAGACTTCATTGAAGTTTACTTTTTACTCCCAATGAAACATTGTTATAAAGATAAAAACAAAGACTACAGAGTGAACAATTAAATCATTTATTCAATAAGGTGTCTAGAGCTCTCAAAACTCACAAGTATAAAAGTAAACAATCTAGTTATGATATAGGGAAAAGATGAGGAAACACTTTGAAGAAGACATAAATGACAAATGGGCATATTAAATGATATACAGCATTGCTAAGTATCAGGAAAAAGTACATTAAACCTACAATGAGATATTACTGCACACTTATCAGAGTGACACGACTGGATGCTGCTGAGGATGAAGGAAAATGATACATATGGATCTTCTAGCCTCTCTGGAAAAGCTTGACATTTAAAAAAGAAAACTTAGCTAGTAGTTGTACATCTGGGATTTATCCCAGAGAAGTGAAGATTTATATTCATTCAAAACTATTTACACATATGTTTACAGAAGCTTTATTTATAATAATGTAAAACTAGAAATATCCAGTTATTTTTCAGCGGTTGAATAGTTCAACTATGGTATTTCTGCAATAAAAAGCATATTATGCAGACAACAGGCTGCATTGAGCTCCAAAGATTATGTTGACTGAATAGAAGACAATTTCCATAATTTACATATTTCATGATTCCATTTACATAACATCTTTGGGATGACAAGATATAAAAATGGAGAATAGACTAGAAGTTGCCAAAGGATAGTAGGAGTAGGAGATAGTAATTCTGGATAGAAGTGGGTGTGGTTATTAAAGGGTATTTTAGGGGATTAGCAAGTTCCCTGTGCTGATTAGCAGGTTCTTATAAATGCATATGAAACTAAAGAAGGAGGTCATACAAACACATCTTTTCAAACATAGGAAATGGTTTGTGTAAAGGTCATAGCAGGAAAAAAAACTTTATTGCACAGCTGGTAATGAACAGAACATTTTGGCTGAAATATTAAAAGAATTTTTACCTAGGTCAAGAAGAGATCCATATATATAAGTTAAGCAAAACATGTCAAATGATTATGGAGATGTGGTTCTATTGTACAGGACTATGTAGGCCATCCTGAACACACTGTGAAAGAATTGAGGAGTCATTGCAATGACTCCTCAAACAATGCCTCAAACAGAATTGCCTTTTGAAATCATCAACGACAATGTGGAAAAAAGAGTAAAAATAGGCATCTGCCCAATATGCTGCTCATGGCTCAATTATGCTGCTTGGAAAGTTCAGTCTAGCTGCCTAGAGAATCAAAGATTGATTAACCAGGTGCCTTAAAGCTGAATTCTTCTCTGATGTATAAGAAAATTTCTATTGAACAACAAAAAAGGAGAAAGCATCTGAAAATTGGTTTGTGGTGTTAACTGTTTTTATTCCATTACCAGACAGGTATGACAAAATCAGCCTGGGCAGGCTATGTTTCCTCTGTTCCCACCCCCCCAAAAAATGTCTTGTTTTGAACTTCTAAAATGAATCACTTCATAGAGATGTTTAGAAATATTGAAGGAAATAGGTTTCTGTGTATTGTTTGCTAGAGATTTAATGCATTTAAACACAGTAAAAGTGTTGTTCATGGAAACTAATAGAATGTGAAAAATGACACAGTGTCACAATTTATTTTGCCCTAATAGATCATCTACATATTTTGGTTTGGAACAAAAAATAGTAGTGCCAATTAAGTGCAGTCTTAATAGTTCTCTGCCCCACTTGCTTATTATCTGCCTTGTTTTTGGACATTCAATCCATACCATTGATTTTAAATTGTGGCCTGTCTATAATAAGAAACAATTATTTTTCTTTATTTTTTCAATGTTATTTAAAAGTAGGCTCAAAATGTGTCCCTTATTATTCTAAATAAATTGCTTCTTGTTTTAACATCATAAAAAATTATACCTAAAGGAGAAAGTTTTAATTTTAGTAATCAGTATCATTAATAATTGATAATCTATCACCCGATCCCTTATTAAAGATAAACCATTTTCATGTGCATCATTTTATTTAATCACTTCAATGATGTAATACGTTCTTCATAACAGGTTATTCATTTGTTGAAATTGTAAAGACTTCCGAGTGAAAAATTAGTTTCAGGATGAATCTGAAAATATTTAGTTGAGAGCCATATTTGACCATAAAACTGTTGAAATGTACTACTCTAAATTGAAATATGATAAGCATAAATTAGACTTTGGATTTTGACAATTATAAATTATCTTACTAATATTTTCATATCAATTATATTTTGAAGCAATAACTTGGATGTGTTGGGTTAAATTACACATTTTATTACAAGTATTTTAGTTGGTTTCTGTTCCCCTTGATTTTGCAATTATCCACAGTTTACATTATACTGATATTGGACAGCAGTGCCCCAAATCACATCAATGAAATCCCTGAAGTTTATCCTTTCCTGTCCACCCTTCTGTAACACCCTAACGCAGGTCACTCTCCTTTTTCTTCTCACATTCACTTTGTCACCACTGTCCACCCACACTCTGCCTTCACTGCAGTCAGAACAATGATGCTAAAACTGTGATTGGGTCACACTATGGCTCAAAGTCAGTCTATCCAGAGAATGCACACTGCCTGTGGTTAAACACAGCAACGTGGATATGATCTATATGACGTTTTATGAGTCAGTTTTACCTGTGTTAAATCTCATCTCTCTCATTCCCAACATTTTTACATTTTCTCAATCAGCTAGTAAAACTCCTTTCTGCTTTGCTTCCACTTTGTATTTAAGAAACACTTCAAATTCCATGTTTAAAGCACTTAGACATTTTCATAATTAGATCACAATGTGTCTACCATCATTATCATGTCCCTGAAATGCCAGTTCTTTTCAATCATTTTGTCACTTTCTAGATCAGTGGGTAAATTTTTTTCAAATGTATTATTTAATCTTTAATATCTGATTTATAATATATGTGATTCACTAAGCTTTCCAAGTCTCCTATCTCTTATGAAATTATCTTACATTTTTTATATGGGAGAGCTCTTTTGCTTTCTCTCTCTCTCTCTCTCTGTCTCTCTGTCTGACTCTGTCTCTGTGTGTGTGTATGTGTGTGTGTGTGTGTGTGTGTATAATTCTATGGGTACATACTCCTGAGAATATTTTCACCTGCTTATTTTAATTGGATATTTTTGTGAGATGTTATTGGAACACTAACTCTAGCCAAAAGGGCTGAAGTTATGGCTCAAGTGGCAGAGCACCTACCTAGCAAGTACAACTCTTAAAATCAAACTCCAGAATGCCCCCAAAAATCAAGATCATTTTGTTGCATTGCATGATAAGTGTTCCTTAAATAGCAAAAGTAAATGATAATAATCCAGAGGGAGAACATTAGATAAGTTACTAAATAATCCTAAATCAAGAGAAGAATTTTAAGCAGATGGAAACAACCAGTTGCTCTACAATTTTGCTAAGGGCCAACCAAGATGAAATTAGAGGAATAAGAAAGTTGCTATACAGAACTTGGCCAATTAGAATACTCTAGAAGCCAATCCTCCTGTTATTTCATTGAAAATATTCCACTTAAATAAAGGAAGACTAGAATAGAATTATGTAGATAAAATAGAAGCACATTGCTGCTGAGATGTATTTTTTGACTGACACTAATTTGGAATTGCAAATCTCTTTAATTTCTAGTTCATAAAATTTTCTCTTTGTGATTCAAATTCAGAATTGGTGTTGTATAGTTTACCTGCTTCTTGTAAAAATAGTAAGAAAGCTAATAAAATTTGAGGCCACCGAACAAATCAGAATTGTAAATGGTGACATTGGTTCTTACGTGCATAGAGAATGGAGGTTTATTGCTTTAAAAATGTCTAGTTAAAATTTGTAACCACAAAGCAGAAAAAGGTTTGCAGAAGGTGGTTAGATTAAGATTTCTAATGAAGATGAGACACAGAGAAGATAGTCACATGATTACAGGCAGAACTTGGAGTTGGGCATCTTCAAACCAAGAAATATCAAGGGTTCTAAGAACCACCAGTCCAGAGAAGAACATAGAAAAGTTTGTTCCTCTGAAACTCCAGAAGAAACTTGCACAGGCTTTGATTTTAGACATTTGGCCTGTAGAACTGTATGAACATGAAAATTATTATCAATCAGCCCTTCCTCATTTAGTATGGAAGAAATGATCAGCTTAAAGTACCTAAGTGGACCCACAGCTGTCAGAATATCTACTGCAGCTTGAGCAACACATATGGGCCTCCTATGGAAGATAGAAACAAATACTACTTATGTGTGTTACATACCATTGCTCTGAAGTACATGTGAAGAGGAATTCTGAAAGTCTCACTTTAAAGACCTATGTACTCATAACACTGATGCCCCTTCGGCTCGAAATACTGTTGGAAGTGTTCACTTACAGACACCTTCTCATCTGGGATGGAGACACCATTCATAAGAATATCTCACATTCAAAGCTAAGTCCAAGATGGCACATATGCAATTTTCTTTGTATTGGTGTTTGAACTTACAGGTTCAATGCTTGCTCGAAATGGACTGTCCCATTTGAGTGCCGTTTTTGCTTTATTTGTTTTCTAGATAGTCTAATGTTGTGCTGTAGCTGGCCTCTACCATAGTTTTAATGACAGCTGTATGTCCCTATGCTTGGCTTATTAGTTAAGATGAGATCTCACTAACTTCAAACCCACATTTGCCTCAAACTACAATCCTCTTTAGCTCTGCCTCCAAAATACCTAGGGTTACAGACAAAAGCAACCATGCCCAGCCCATATGAGATATTTTGTGCAAATTAGGTAGTATATACTCTGTTTTTATTAAAAAGCAAGTTGTTCTTGGTACCTAATAATACAATTCTAAGAACAAATCTTTATCATTAATAACAAATGGCTGAAAATTTAATGTACTGAGGTTGTTATTATAGTAAAATACAACTATATTAGATAATATTTAATAATAATTTATAAACGGCAGGTTGGAAAACTAGCATATAATTCAATCAGAATATAAAAGGGAACTCATGCATACATAAAACATGTGAATAAATGTTGGGGAAAAATTTGATAGAAAGAGTTTCAGTGAAGATTCTAAGATAAGCAATTTAAACATTACAGTATGTTCGTTCAGAGCCCTTTTTATTGTGTTTTATAAATTTTACAATTATACAACATTTAATATACAAGTTAAAAGATCTCACAAATCTTAACTTATGCAATCTCTAGAAATGTTTTGCTTTTTCCACTGTTTTACAGACTACGAAATGAGGGAGAAGTTAGAAAGCTTGCCCTAATTCATACATCTCCAGTATCTATTTTATTAACTATTATTTTGTGATAATGTAGATATAGCTACATAATATAGATATGTGTGCATAATGTGATAATGTAGATATAGTGTGCAGAATCCTCAAGACTTATTTGATTGTGAAACACATTATCTTTATAACTCACGTGTACGCATACAAATGCACATGCATATACATGCATTGTTTTTGTTTGCTTCAGTATTTTGCATAACTGTGACATAAAAGTATACTTTAAAAATGCTCTATACTCCTTTAGAGAATTCTTCCATCTCCTCAAATGGCTTTTGCTTTCTTCTCTATGATTTCATAGGTAATAAATCTTGTAGTGAAGGGATCAAGATCAAAGAAGAAGACGTTCCCTGTGAGCTATCAAAGGAATTTTAGTGTGGTTGGAGATGTTAAGGAATGTCCTCAAGGACTTACATCTGAACCCACATAGGGAAATGATGGCCAGCAAGACTTGACCAAAGGAGAACAATGGGGACAAAGATTCCCTCTCAGTCCAGCGACTTCCACTTAGAAGAATCTAGTTTATTGTTATTTAAAGGTACTAAAACTAAGAAGAAACACCAGAGCTGACAGCCTACGCTGTTCAGATCTGCAGTAGAGAAATACCGTCAAACTCACCACAGATAATGTCTACATGGAATGCAGAATGAGAGCTACCAAAGCTGTCCACATCTTATCTTTCCAACTTAGAAACATGGTACTTTATGAGAAAAGGGACTTTGCAGGTGTGACTGAATGCACAGACATTGGAAGACTGAGATAACCTGAGTAATTGCAATGGTTAACCAAAGTAATTGCAATGGTTTTTATTTATGTCGCAAGATGATGTGATTTGATAGAGTTGTCGGAGAGATGTGGCACTGCTGGCTTTGTGAGCCAAGGAAGGTAGTTGGGTTGAAAAGGTCAAGGAAAGGTGGTCTCCGCAGGGGAACTCAATCCTGATCAGAGAACCTCTTTAGTCCAGTGACACTTGTGTCTGTTTTCTCATCTACAGAACTAAAAGCACTAGTTCTCTAGTTTATAATGATAAACTTTGTGCGGTAGAACACTACATTTGTGATAATTTCTTAGAGCAGCAATGAAAAACTGATAAAAAAAATCCCCAAAGGAGCGGGAGCCCAGGGGAAAAACAGAAGTTGAGGGTCTTTTCTTTCTATAGGCAAATAAATTATGCAATAGGAAGATTCAGCATCAAAAACTCTACTTGATTTTAAATGGGGTGGGAGGAAATTAAATATGAATTCTAATTTTCTGAAGTATATTTCCCTACAACAAAGTTATTTAAAGATTCCTTTGATGGTTGAAGGATTTTTTAATAAGCATAATTGCAGAAAAGTGAAATAAAACCAAAAGTTTCATGATAAATAATGCAGAAAATGAATGTAGAAAATGAGTTGAGGTCCACCATAAGATCTACCTGTAGTCCCAACTGAAACTATTATAGCATTTGATTTTGCAAAAAAGAAGAAAAGGCTTTCTTGCGTACATTGTTTGGAAATAACTAAGTTATAAATTCTCAACCTTGTACAACTTTCACCTCCTGTAAAAATTATGTATTATCTTTAAAACACTTTAATATACTCCAAAAATTCTTTTAAATGTGTCTCTTAGAATCACTTATATTGAAAGGATGACTTTAAACATTTATGGTGTGCTTGAAACTACCCTCATTCTGTAGTGTGTTCATACTGAAAGGGTATCTTAGTCATGCTGCCATATGCTCTATGTTCATTGGTAACAGTGCTCAGTCTCAGGTTCCTGGCACAGATGTACCTTTCCTTCTATCTTATCAGAAGTAAAATAATGATAAAACTTCACTGGGAAACCAGCACACTATTTCCACCCATCACTGGTGGTGTTTCCTCAGCCATTTAAGATCTTTATTTCCACGTTAGGACAACTCTTTCTACTTGCCACCAAAAGGTCAAACACAGCACCATCAGGCACTGTGCTGAAACAGGGGAATGTACTATTTAAATTCCTCCTCTAATTATTACCTTTTTAAAAAACTGCCCCATACAGTCTGCGTGTTAGCACAGTTTCAAACATTTGGCTTTCTGAAACAAGAACTCAGAAGTAAGGCTCAGGATAGGTTTTCAGGTGGGAGGGAAGTTTAATCATTCTGAAAATATATATGCACCTGTTACCAAAATACGTGTTGTTATCATTATAAGCTTAAGTAAAGGTGAGATTAAAGATTATCTCTAGCCAGTTGAATGTGTTGACCACAATAAGAAACACTGAGTGAGTTGATAGTATATGAAGTTATAAATTGCAATGGTATTAGGAAGAAATAGTACTAACAATTGTTGCTTTGTTAGTGTTTATTCTTAAGTAAAATGTATGGATCTTTTCCCTTTCATTTTTGTTACCAAAGGAATTTTCTGTTGCTACTACATTGTAATTTTCTACTCCACCCAGGGTCCTAATTTCGCATGGTATCTGAAAATATATTTTTATTTTAGCTTAGTTTTCACCACAAGGAAACTTGCACTTAATTATCTATGATGTATGTCCTTTTCTTACCATGAAATTGCTTTAGGTGTAATATAATTTTCAAATATAAGCATGCCCCAATATTCATACTGGATATTTCTCAAGTAAAAATGCCCCAAAGAAAAAAAACAGAAAAAAATTTCAAAACTGCCCATGCATTTGGAGGCAGTGACTTGAACAGGAGAAATATTTGTAAATGGAACAAGAGGAAAAAGTCAACTAATTTAATGTTCTTATTATCTGATACTAATATGCAATGACCATATAAACATTTACAGTTCACACCTTCTCATATACTGCCTTTTCTTGCTACAAGACCAGCAAGCTTCTGCTCCATTTCAAATGTCACAAGGATGGTGCCATGCTTTCCCCTTATTTTTATTTCATCAGTGAAAAGCTGAGAATTTTAATCTTGTTGATGTTCAGTACTCAGACAGTGAAGTGACTAGAATTCTTGCAAAAGTTCAAGGGTAAGAGGTGACCAGTAAAAAATACAAATGGACTATGGCAGGTTGTTGGCTGTTTATTCAATATCTAATTTCCACTGCCTTCTAATTAATAGTACTCTCCATGCCCACTTTTCATTCTGAAACTATAATTCAGATAAAAAAATAATGCATTTACTATGTTCCCTTTCAGCTGGAAAACAAATCAACCCTGACCAATGAGATAGGACATTACTCTGTTTGGAATTTCTAAAAGTGTTTCAATTCATTTCAAAAGAGGCTACAGTTCTTACTAATTACTCTGATGTTTTTCTTGCTAGAAACACTGACTGGAGGTGAACAACAAACCAGCCATATTTCAAGAGTGAGCTGAACCATGGTTCTGAAAGCCATGTGGTAAGGGTTACCAAACACACATTAAAAAATGAATATTAATGGCAGAGAAATTGCTGACTCACACTCTACTTTGGTCTACCTCCTTACTTAACGTTAGAAAGTTAATCATTATTTGGTCCAACTACATTTTTTGTGGTTGCAGCTATGTATTAAAAGCAACCAAGATCAATCCTTGATATCACATATTTTGCAAAAGACTCAGGATCAAGTTTCATAATAGAATTTGTTGTGGAGACACACTACATTTTCCAAGTTCAAAGCAGAAGCTTATGTACTCCAAGTTTGACAGATTCAGTTAACTTAGTCCGATATTCAATTAATTCTGTACTTTTCATAGCATCCTTCTTCTTCTTCTTCCTCACCAAAGCAAGGACTGATATGGGCATCTTGAGTAATATTGTCCTAAGAACTTCATATCCCCTTTGGCCTTGGTCAGAATGGCAGCAAGTCAGTTCCTTGATGTGGTCTAGTCCTTTAGCTTGTGGACAGATTGCATTTTTGAACAGTCATCAACATCCACCACATGAATGAACATCTCATAGGCTAAACATTGCAATAAAAATCATAAATTGAAGTGCTGATGCTAAGCCAGTGTAGTGAATTGAATCTTTGATGTCCATGTAATAGCTGTGTGAACTTGAGCATTTAGAAAGTCATCTTTCTGTAACTGGGACCTATCTGTCTTCACAAAGTTGTTAAGAGGTTTAAAGTACATGCAGAATGCCTTACAAAGTTCAGATTTGAGAAATAAAATGATGCACCATGATTTTCATGTTAACCATTTATTATTATTATTAGTTGTTGTTGTTTTACTTTTGTCAGTTCGGGGACCTGGGTGTCGTCTCTGAGCTTCCTGTTTCTGGTTGTTTATCTTTTTTTATTGTGAAAATACCGTACAGAGGGGTTACAATTACATGAGCAAGATAGTGAGTACATTTCTTATCAAGCACTGTAGCCTCCTCCTTTGTTTCCCCTTCCCAGCCTCCTCCTGCCCCTCCCCAATCCTCTCCACCTCCCCCCACCAAAGTTGTAAAGTTCATTTTCAACATGACAACTTGTACTTCTCATTGTCGCAACGGGTCCTCCTGTATCCTTATTTAAACGACTTGTTTTTCCACTTCCCCTCCTCAAATTATACCAATATCAAATACAGTGAAAGCAGGGGTTATAGTGTGGGGGAAGGACATACAAAGCAACAAAGAAATAAGCTTATAAATGCTTTAGAAACAAATGCATGAAAGAAAAAAAAACATTTAAATACATATCTTAGGGTTCATATTCCTAACATCACCTTATCTGACCTTTTCTGCTTGACACACATATATATATACTAGATATTGCAAATAAGGGAAACCATGGGACCTATGTTTCTTTGGGC
>NW_012267264.1:3724129-3784302 GCF_000151885.1 Dipodomys ordii | reverse complement strand
CAATACCAAATTTCAAACTCTACTATAAAGCCATAGTAATCAAAACAGCTTGGTACTGGCACAAGAACAGACCTCAGGACCAATGGAATAGAATCTGGTTGTTTATTGGAGATAAGAGTCTCAGAGATTTTCTTGCCTTGGCTGGCTTTGAATCACTATCCTCTTGAGTAGCTAGGATTATAAATATAAGCCACAGGAGCCTGGCTTAATGTTTTTTTAAGGACTTATTTATGTAATATTGTTTGTGGCTTCTGTTTTTTAAAAGACTAGAGTTTAGGACTGAGAATATGGCATACCAGTACAGTGCTTGCCTAGCATCCATGAAGCCCTGGGTTCAGTTCCTAGGTATCACATAAACAGAAAAGGCTGGGAATAGTGCTGTGGCTGAAGTGGTAGAGTGCTAGCCTTGAGCACAGAGAGGCTCAGGGACAGTGCCTAGGCCCTGAGTTCAGAACTGGCAAAAGAGAATAAAATAAAATAAAACAAAATAAAATAAAAAATAAAAGGACCAGAGTTTAATCATTTTAGGAAAGAGATAAGAAGACTAAAATATTCTACTTCATAGTCATGATACTATCATTTACTTTTTGGTCTAACCATTTAAAGCTATGTATTGAATGCTTATTCTGCTTCAGAAATAGTTGGGTTTTTCTTCGTGAAGATGATGAATATGTTTAACCTGATAAACTTTTTGCAGCTTACATTAAATATATTTAATACAACAAGATTCCTAAATACCTTTCATAAAACCTTCAAATTGCATTTGAGTTTGTATTTATAATTATCAAGAATTTATAAGCTATTACAACAAATAGCTATATGCAACAACATTTGCCCAACTTTATGCTTTCTTTACAAAAGTCCAAGAAATCAGAGACTGGATTGATTTTTGGTCACCCAAAACACTACTGCTTGATTGATATCAGTTATGGTCCATTTGGAAAGTTGTGGAAACAATTGCCACTAACTTGGGAAATACTTTAAGCTGACTTTTTAGCTAAGCCTTGAGCTAACAATTTTATGTCACTTGGATTAAATCATATCTTGTTCTAGTACGAAATGGATAAGGTTAGAAGCACAATCAGTAAAATGAAGTTGGTATTTGTCATTTATGTTAGAAGACTGTGAAAATTATTATTTTTCAGTCAATAATGCTAACTTGTATTTCTTATTATTTACTAAAAGATGCCTGATTTTACAGACTAGAATTTTAATGGCTTGGATTGTATATTTTTTTGTCTTTTAAAATTGTTGGTAGAATGTAAATATATTCCAGATTGGCAGCTTCCCTAATATTCTCAAAAGCTATGATCAAAACACTTCTACACTGAGACTCATCACCATTAAGGTAATTAGAAAGACAATTTTCCTAAGGACTCCACAAGCTAAACATAGTCAATGAAATTAGACATTTTATTCCTTTTATGCAAATAAAAGTATTCTTATGCATAGAAATCACTCATCACTCTAAATATTTGTAGGTGATAATTGGAAAACAAGTCACTTGAAAGAGATTTTGACTTATGGAAGAGAATTTGAGAACTCTAAGTATTTGAATTAAGAGGTGTTCTCTTTAAGAGAGCTTCAATTCCAATGACTCTTACATTATTATTCTTTTTTAAGTTCAGTTCTTTTTCTTCAAACAAAATTTGACTCATGAGCTCTCTGTGTAAAATAGGAACATATATTTGTTGTTTCAGGAGACAGAAAATGTACGGACCATCCTGAAAACACCAATCACTTAGCCTTTTCTCAACTTCAACAGATGTCCTTGGAGCACTATGTTTGTGGAAATGACTGAAAGCCTAAATAATTCCACCTCACATTTTCATGACCCAGGGTAGTTATGTCTCATGATGTTATCATATATATTGAACATGCTAACTTTAGTTGATAGGAAAAGAGAAAGAGAGAAAAAACAAGGTTAGGTTCTTATAACCCTCTGGTCACATATTTATCAACCTTGCAAATATGACCTTGTTTTTGTGTGTTTCTGCTTAAATGTACTTCTTCCACATAGTTCTATGCACTTAATCTTTATTCTAAAACATTAGTTGAAAAGGTTTGAACATTCTCATGACCCTGGGTTATGTGACTGAATTTCTTTGACTTTTAGCTTCAAGACTATGTTGTCTACTTCTTGTTATTCTTGGTATCTTGTATACCTGCAAATATAATCACATTTCAAGGGTTCCACAGAGTCACTGCATACTGCAATCTTTACTTTAGCACTTCTGGAGTAGCAATTCATATTGATCGACAATTATTACCTTCCCTATTTTGGATGTCTTGTATTATTGGTTTATTAACACTTAGCTCATGGCCAACTGCTTTGTCACTAATATCTGAAAAGTGTGTTGATTGCACTTCTTTTCTCGATGAGGATCAGCACAATCAACAATTGAGAAGATTAGACTAATTTAACAGTGCTTGGGGGCAAATTAAAATAGCAAATCACAAAGAAAAAGCACACATGTGAAATGGCAGCAATAAATACACTGAAAAAAAGAGGTATTTGGTCAGAAGTAGGAGAGATAAAGGAAGAGCACTCTTTGACCTCAGCTTTGGATAAATCTAGTTTTTCACCATCTTGTGCCTGTCTAGAAATGACTACAAATGGATCAGAAAGATTGATTGAAGAGTCTTAAATAAGCTTTAGAAAATAAAAACCAAAAATTTCATAGAGGCCGAGATTACTAACAATTGCGCAGATTACACGTACCACAATGCTCAGAGTCTTCACATCCAAAGTTAATTTGGAAATTAATACATTATTTAAGCAAAATTTTAACTTCTTGGAAAATCGACTTTGGGTGTACTTTTCAGAGTGCTCCATGTGTTGAGACAAAAAAAAAATAGAATCCTTAGATGTATTCTATAATCATCAGAATTTCTAACCATACGTGTTATGCTTTTTTAGGCAATTTAAGAGCTTTACGAAAGAAGAAAAATCAAATTGTCCTTTAAAAGTTAAACAAGCAATATTCAAACAGCCAATGTGTCCGACTATCTCTAAAACTGATTGTAAAACTACCTTCAAATGTATGACTTAGGAGACTGGCAGCCACTAAAACTCTAATTTGGTCTGGATGTGATTATAGGAAGACAAGTCTGACATGTGTTTACAAATAGTAAGCAGAAAAGAAAGAGATCACATTTCACCCAGTCTAGACAAAAATTAAACAGAAAGGTGGATAGCTGGCCTGGAGTATCATAAAGGGAAACCAAAGGAGATAGAAGTTGGCAAATGTTTATCCAAAGCTGTACTGCTGTAGGGCAGCGTCGTGTTGGAAGGGAGAGGACTGAGTTTCATTATGAATTAAATCAAACCTCTTACCACCTCACTGTGCTGTAATGTATTTTTATTGTAATGGCTAAACTCATCTCTTCCTTACAAAGTTCCCTTGTCTACATACTAGGGAAGTAAGATGATGGTTGGGATACATGAAGAGTTTAATTCATAAAACTTTAGGAATTTTCTTGATGGTTTATAAATCATCCTCTTATTTTAGTAACTGTGAACCAGTTCATTCGTGTTCAATCCAACTGAGTTCCTACCTGTGTGAAGGGCTAAGAATCAAATCCTAATAGTGGAGAATTGATCCAGGCACGGCGTCTCCTGAAATCCCTACAAAACTGCCCATGGTCTTTCCTGGAATATATATTTACAGCTGTATATTTTTACCAATTCCCCTAATATCACCATGCAATTATAAAACATTGTAGAATTCAAGGTGTATTTTCACATAAAACATTTCCTGTGTGCCTCAGAATCCTTAAAGCAAAACACATAGGATTCCCACTTTACTGACCTATAAATTGAGATACACAGGTACTGAGATGACTGACTTAATTATATGAACTTTCAATAACAGGTCAGCATTTATTTGCTTGCCTTATATTATAAAACTTTTTACATTACTTAATAGATTCTGTTTTAGAAGATGAATCAGAAATAGTTGTAATCTAGCAATCAAAATGTTGAATGGTACCATTAGCGTAATATAATATACATACATTATTTTAAATATCAAAAGATAAATATTTGCTTAATTATGCATTCAAAGGTGTTCATAGATAGGTTCCTAGAAGTATACAAAACTTTGGTTTGACTGGGAAAGTCTATTGTATTTCCTGCATTTCTGGGCTTCTCATTGCTCAGATGGGAGAATTCATGGAAAGAGCCCAGGGGCCTGGGTGCTTCACACTCTACTGCTAACCAAACCAACAGTGTAAGAGACAATAACTAATTCTCCACATACACCACCTACATAAACACTGAAAGGCTAGAGTAAAAATGTCCACGTGTTTCTATTTTCTTATTTTCCAGGCATACCAAAGAAGCAGGTATATTCTTTTTTTATTGTGAAAACAGTGTACAGAGGGGTTACAATTACATGGGCAAGGTAATGAGTACATTTCTTATCAAGCATTGTAGCCTCTTCCTTAGGTATATTCTTTTTTATTCTGACTTTGATCTTAACAACCACAACAAAATGCTTTCATTTACATATGGTAACTTGTGCCAAAGCTAGAGATACATCAATACAATTATGTTCCTGTAAAAAGGATTCTTTTTAAAGAGGAGAAACCAAATTATAAAAATTGAAATGAAAATATAACTTAGCCTGCACTTCAAGAAAATGACCCAAGAAGAACCTTTCAAATAATATCATTTAAAAGGCTAAAATCTTTTTATGGAAAGGTATTTGGTTCATTACTATTTATTAAAAAATAAATTATTTAAAATGACTGGAAGAAAGGAAATTTCCAGGCAACTGTCTCTGTACCAAAGTTACTTTATACTTATTTCAAATTAGGTTGCTTCTGAGAAAAGCCCCTTATGGAAATTTGTCAGTTTTTCTTGAAATGCTGAAACTGGCACATGAATTATTCCGCCAGGACATTCTGAGAAGATACAGAAGAAAACCTAAAGGAAAAACAATATTAAGGAATCTCAAATCTTTTTCTAACTCATAGCAATGTATTAGCTTATAAAACACCCATTTGGGTATATTTTCTACAGCCAATATTTTTATGTACTTGCAGTTTGGGCAATGAAAGAATATTAAACCTGTTTCTCAAGTTACTCTGCTTTAAAAACAACAGCTATTCCCAAAGAACATGTATTTTCTTGCACTAAAGAGTCCAGTCTTCATCTATTCTATCCTATAGAATAATGGAAATAATGTAGAGATCATATTGTTCCTTGAGAAAAGCAAGACTGGAGACGATGCTCACCTAACTCATCTTCCATCTTTTTCATTCTTTTCCTAATCTTATTTGTACAACACTTTTTCACATACTGATTTTTATATCTGTATATCTGCTCATCCCCATTTTACAATCTATACACAGGAAAAAGAGAGGACATACGCTGGTGCTATGGTCCTTCTAAAGAGGTGGACAAGATGTGGAGTCAGCCATCATAGGAAGAGGGTGTCTATTATAAGAAGAAAGACAGGAAAGGATGGTGTCTCTGTGGTGAGTTGTGGAGAACTCATGAGAAGATTTCAGGAGTTTCTCTGATTATTTCGGTTTCTCTGTGAAGGAAGTGATCATTTCATCTACTGTGTAGAGGGTAAGAGGGATGGGAAGCAAACTGGGTGCCAGTGACTACACAGAAAACTGAGATTTGAGGATCTAGAATTGAAGCTAGTCAAGACAGAAAAATATCCATCATCAGCTAATCAACAAAATGTTGGAATGGAGATGTGGTTCAAGAGGTATGGCACCAGCTGTGATTTGAAAGCCAAGCAAGAAACCTCATGGTTTTCATGTCAAGCCTCAGTACTGTCATGAAAAAAAAAATTAAAAGAAAGTAGGCAAGGCAGACAAAAGCTTTGAGATTGATGAATTTACTGAGAGAATTGAAGAGAAAAATGCTGTAGGATTGAAGGCATTACTAAAGGGACATTGCACCTGATAATCCTGTTTGTGACACTGTCTAGCAGGAGTCTGATATGTCATTTATTGTAGGATATCAAAAACTGTCATTTGAGAGTTTTTAATATCTTGAGTAAGTTATGTATCCTTTATGAACCTCAATTTCCTCATTTGTTAAGTAGTAAGTCCAACCCTGTAAGTTAATTTCACAGACAAAATGAAATTAGACATACACACACCTGTATGTGTGCATATATATATATATATATATATATATATATCCTGGTATTTACAAAGACTCAGTAGTAATAATAATTAGTTTTAATTATTACTATTATGCAATAGACTTGTGGTTAAAAACTACCGAGCAGGTATCTGAAAATACTGTCCTACTCAAAGTCATTTGGGATAAGTGATAAACATCCACACTTAATAATCAGGAAAATATCTCTGGATGATTAGAAGAACTACGGCTGTGAATCCTGAAAATGGAGTTTAAGAAACAAAAATCCAATTCCTATCAGCTTCAATCTTAAGAAACCAAAAAGGCACATGCATTCAAATGCTAATGAAAACAAAGCTACATTGTGTCCTTTTCATCTATGATTTTCAAAATAGCTTTTGGGATGCATTTGTTCACTCAGGGAGCATGTACCTCTTCAAAGAGATAGCTTCAAAGTAAAAAGGCCTGACAGTATTTCATGTTGATGTATTTGATTTCATATGTTTATAATTAATTAATGTTATCATTTCTTTTTTGTTGTTGAGCATTAAAGATGAGTTTGGTTTGTGCAAACATGAAAGCCATTGCCCTAGGAGACTTCAATGTAAGATGACTCAGTGGGATCCTGAGTTTGAGACAGTCAACAGACTTCCCTTCAGGGCTCCTCTCTTTTTCCTTGTCCAGGTAGTATATCTTCTAGCACTTGCCACCAGAACCAAAGATAGCTCCTTTTCTCATATTAAGTGAGAGTGCTGAATTTCAATGAGATAATCTTTATTGTTCAATGAATGGGTTCATTGTCTCAGCCAAGTGTTACTGTAAAATATTCCAGAGTTGCTTAGTCACCTGGAGAGTGAAAGACCAATTAGTCTACTCCTACCTAATCCTTGATTTAAATGCTGCATAAATATATTACTTATTCAGATAGAAAACAGTGCCTTCGAGATGAGTAAAAACATAAGGCTATGTGTTTGTTTGATTCTTTTTTTGTTAGTCGTAGGGCTTGAACTCTGGGCTTGGGCGCTGTCCCTGAGCTCTTCAGCTCAAGGAGCACTCTACCACATGAAGCACGGCACCACTTCTGGTTTTCTGGTGGATAATTGGAGATAAGAGTCTCACAGACTTTCCTGCCCAGGCTGGCTTTAAACTGTTATCCTCATATCTCAGCCTCCTGAGTAGCTAGGATTACAGGCGTGAGCCACCGGTGCCTAGTTCATAAAGTTATTCTTTAATTTCACAGCATGTTTGAGTTTGTCGGTCTTGCATGTCACTTCCACAAAGCCACACTCAGCTGAGCTGAAAATAGCTAGGTGCATATTATGACACACAAATTTTGGAAATAGGCAGTCAATGATTAAAACCAAAGTGTGTCCACATTTGTATATACCCCTTGCCTTTAGCCACAATCTAAGATCTGTGTGTTGAACCAACATTTTTCACTCAGGACATCTTTACTATTTCTCTTCATCTTGCTGCATAGGCTGAAACATATATTCTATCACAGAAAAGAAAATTTTAAACTTCAGATCTTTCCTGATACATTATTCATTGGTAATGTTTGAACTCATGCGTCACTCTGGGTTCTACCAGAGAATCTTCCAAATGTAGACAACAAGAACACAAGGAAAGAGAGATGCTCAAACAATTGTTTTTTAATTTACATCTTGAAAAAGCAAGCATTCCTCTTCAGTGTTGGGGAGTCTTATCATAGACTCAAGATTTTGCCACCTATATGTCTCATCTCTAAAATCCTTCCTTGTACCTTGATTTTCTCCGGAGTGTTCAGATGGGTTACATTTCTCACTGCAAGACTCAATCCCAAGAGACAATCATTCAATTTGCTTTTTCTACATTTCCTTATAAACCTCTGAATCATATATATATATATATATATAATTATACAATACAGAGTAATTATCACTTTATCAGTCCCCATTATGACTATAATTAACATAATTAAGTTGGTCAGACCAGTTTTTATCTGCTGTCAGTTTCTTTGTAGGTTTCACTTTCAGCCATAGTTCTTTCATGGATTTGGTATCTTGCCTTTTCTTTGTATATCTGGAACCGGTGCCAACAATCTACAGACAGATCTTAAGGGTTGCTGACTCATGAGCTTCAGCTGCCTTTTTACACCTTGTGATAGGAGGCAACAGTTGAACCTATCTGGAGTTCTGACCACATAGTTGTTTCTCTACAGCCAGCCTCTACATCTAGCTCATCTCTATCAACTTTGGTATTTGTGTTTCATTTCAGGCTTCGCATGTTACCTTTTTGTACCTTCCCTATCAGCCCTACCTTAGCTAAAACACAGATGAAGCAGCTAAGTAAATGTTATGTGGAGTCTGGAAGTAACTTTCATGACTTCTCTGCTATAAATGAAACAAAAAATTATAATAAGATTCTATATCGCTAAGAAATATAAATATGAGATGAGATATTTTATTAGTCTAGATTATAATCTTTAATCCTTGGAGTTGTTATGAGAACAAATATAAAACTTCTTAACCATACTTCATTACCCACTGCCCTGATTGTATTAATAAAGCGTAATTATTATTGTCTATATTACCTGCCTCTTAAATATTATATAAACAGCTTGAAACAATTAGAAAGAGGTATTTCTCTCATGCTTTCCAAAAGATGGATGAACATTGAAAATAAGAATCTCATTTACTTAACAAATTGAAAGTTTTATGAATGATATAAAAGTAAAACCTAATCTGTTGGAGTGTAGCTATCAAAAGGAGGGGGATTGGAGAGAGTGAAGGAGGCCCAATATGTCAAAGTACTTTATATGCATTTAATAAAAATAGAACAGTGAAACCTGTTGAAATTCTTGTTAGAAGAAGGAAGGAGAAGAAACATGGATTAGGTTTAATTGCAAAATACATTTACTTGTATAAAAATGTCACAATAAAATGTCCTTTGTAGCCGAGCTCTGGTGGCTCATGCCTGAAATCCTACTTACTCAGGAGATGGAGATTGAGGATCATAGTTCAAAGGCAGCCCAGGCAGGATTGTCCAAAGGTAAGACTCTTATCTCCAATTAACCACCAGAAAACTGGAAGTGGAGCTGTGGCTCAAAGTGGCAGAGTGCTAGCCTTAAGCAAATGAGCCCAGAGACAGTGTCCAGGTCCTGAGTTCAAGTCCTACAACTGACAAAAAAATAAACACTTTTGGGGCTGGGAAAAATGGTAGAGTGCTTTCTTGCATGTATGAAGCCCTGGGTTCAATTCCTCAGCACCTCATAAGCAAAAAAAAGGCAGAAGTGGCGCTGTGGCTCAAGTGGTAGAGTTCTAGCCTTGAGCTGAAGAGCTGATGGACAGCACCAAGGCCCAGAGTTCAGGCCTCATAATCGACAAAAACAAACAAACAAACAAACAAATACTTCCTTTGTAGAACTAATGTGGGCTAATATAAAAAGTCTCAGTAAAATCAAACAAATTGAGAATTAAAATTCACTACCTAATAAATTTGAGGAAAGGCCTTGTTTTCTTTAGCCATATTATGACATTCAAAGGAAATTTTGCTTTCATATCATTTTAGGAGGCTTCTTGGAGATGCATAAGATTGTGGAATATTATTTCATTTTTGAATAATCATATAGATACATTGTAATTAATTTCCTTGTAGTTTTCAAACTAAGATATTAATCTTGCTTGGAATAGCATGTTCGCCACACTAATTTTCCCAGTTTTTAGTGATTTCTTCCTCAATGCCTCTTTATTATTATTTTTTCCCAGCAAAAAGAGAAAGCCTTTTGAGCATCTTCCTAGTAGTCTAAAAGGAAGGATTAATTATCCACTCCAACACCTTACTGGATAAATTCACATACAAGAAATCTGCCATCAAGATGTCAGAAGCATTTACAGAACAAAGCTGAAATGTCTGACATCCGGCCATGGAAGATAATCTGGACTAATAGAATCTTGCTAGAGTCTAGTGTCATTTGGAGATCTACATTTGATGGAGTGTTGCAAGAGCTGAAGTTGTTTTCTTACAGCCAGAAATTTTCTGTCTGTGCAAAAGGGGTTGTTCACTCCACAACAGATTTAATGGACAGATATCAAGACTTCTTGAACCAGAAGTTAATTCGCAATTAAATCATAACCTATGGAAACTAATTTAGTAGGAAACGTGTTAAATGTGTATGAGTCTTGGCGATCTCTTTCATGAACACACAGCAAGATTTTCTTGAAGTAGAAATAGAGAAGTCCATCCTGTCTTGACACTTATGAAAAAAGATATTAAAATAGCCTAGCCAGTAAATATAAATATAAAAATACTGAGATGATATGTTCTTAATGTTTATGTCTTCCCCAAATTCTTATATAGGAAACCCTAAGGCTGTAGGACTATATCTGAGCTTTGCAAACATAATAAGGTCATAAAAGTAGAACCCTAATGAATGTTGTATTTTTTAATCCATTAAATAGTTTACCCTTTCCACACATGGGTGAACAAAGTGAGAGGGATTCATTTCTTTGAAAATAAAAAACTGATGTTGAGTTACAAATGAATTGATTTCTTCATTTACATGTTCCTGGCATGTTCTAGACTCTGTAGCATAGAACTGTAACTCTGGAGCTCTGTAACACCTGTTAACTTGCTTCATCCTCACGATTTATTATTATTGTATATTAAGTTCATGAAAAATAAGGCACAGAGAAATGAATATTCAAAATTATATAGCTAAGAAGTTGTAGAGCCAACATGCAGTCTATACATTGCTAATACAGAGAATATACTTAATGACATCCACAAATATTAGCAGATTTCATTTTCTGGCCTGCCTGCCTGCCTTCCTTTCCTTCCTTCCTTCCCTCCTTCCTTCCTTCCTTCCTTCCTTCCTTCCTTCCTTCCTTCCTTCCTTCCTTCCTTCCTTCCTTCCTTCCCTCCTTCCTTCCTTCCTTCCTTCCTTCCTTCTTACCTTCCTTCCTTCCTTCCTTTTTTCGTTATAGGTAGTGAGACTTGAGCTCAGGGCCTGAGTGCTGAGTTTTCTTGCTCAAGGCTAACACTCTACCACTTGTGCCATAGCTCTGCTTCTGACATTCACAAATATTACACAGTGAAATGAGTATTGAAATTATGTACACATATGCAATTGCTTTTCCATCTAAGGTATGGGAAATTTCCATTACTCCAGGAAGTTCCTTTGTATCCATTTCTAGTCAATTATTCCACCTAACCCAATCAAAAGAGGCAGTGGCTTTTCTAATTTCTATCACTTTTGATCACTCTGTGTCTTTGGAATTTTTGTCTGTGTGGGATATTAGAGCAAGTGCTCTTTTGTTTCTGGCTTCTGTTACTCAATATAACTTCTGTGGCAACCCACCCACGCTATACAGCTTTTTTTTTCTTTTAATCATTGACTAGCATTCCATTGTAACATCCCATTTCTTCTGCACTATCTTGTTGATAGAAATTTGAGTTGCTTTTATATTTTGTTTGTCATGAATAATGGTTCTATAAACAATCATGCATAGTATCTTTTGTGGATATGTCCCAAAAAGTCCTGGTAGTATTGTGTATTTAACTTGTATAAGAAATGTTGATGTTGTTTTCCAAAGTGGCTTTACACTTCCACCAAGTGAGGTAAGATGACTATTTTTTTTTGGTCAACCATAGGGCCTTGACTCTGGGCCTGGGTGCTGTCCCTCGGTTCTTCAGTTCAAGGCTAGCACTCTACCACTAAAGCCACAGCACCACTTCCAGCTTTTTCTCCTTATGTGGTACTGAGGAATCAAACCCAGGGCCTTAGACATGCAAGGTAAGCACTCTACCACTGAGCCATCTTCCCAGCCCCTAAGATGACATTATTATCAACTGATTTAATAAACCAATTTATAAGGCCAATTTATAGAACCATAATCTAATAAATTGATAGTGATCTGAGATTAGACTTCAGTGTCTAAAAATTATGTCAAGGAATGGAAATAGCTGTGGATGGCTGAAGTTTGCTAAGTATCATGACTCCAACTCTTTATTTGCAGTCTATTGCTTTGCCATCTACAAATTATTCTCTAATCCACTTTTACATACCCAAAGAATAGAAAGAAAGAAATGGGAACAAGTTAAGGAGAGCAATTGAGGAATAACTTCAATGTTATTTGCTGGAAGCTGTAGAAAGGGTAGCCTTTCTATCTCAGTATTTTTTGCATGGCAATAAAGCTCAAATCAGCTGAGGCTTATAGAACTCATTGTACTAAGTTCCAGAGTAGATAACCAACCAATAAGCTATAAAGATACAAAGAGTAAAATATATACTTGAAAACTCTTGTTGCAGAGGAAACACAATGTGAATACTGATCAATCTGTATTAGCAGTTTGAATAACAATATATCTGACATAGAACAAAACTGTGAGCAAGGCTTTTGTCACAATTAATAAATTTAATTGTATCAAATTAGTGTTTCCTTTCCATAAGCCTTAATGAATTTGGCCAAGGCATATGTTTGTGCAATTCTTGAAGGAAATGACTAATAAGTAAAACTTTTTCTAAAGTCAACTAATTCTACTCTGCAAGAATGATGCAGATTGATATAAATTTTTTTCTAATTATGTCAGAAAACCTTTACAGAACCTTTCTTTCCAAGTCTTCAAAGAACATAATTCAATCTGGCAGCTAAAATTTTGAAGTCAATTTGCAAAAGACATTTAACTGTCAGTAAATAATCAGCCACAATCTCTTTGATGTGCTTAGTGTTTATAATAAATGACCTCTAATTTGACCATATTATAATCTCTATTTATAGAAATAGTAATATTTTATTGATCTTGTTAAAAATAATATTTCATATTGACACAGAAAATTCTCTATGCAGTGAGGAAGTTTTAATGCATTAGATATATACCTTGTGTGGTTTGATACAACTTCTTAAGATAAGGAACCAAAGTAAGCTTCCTCTAACTTCCGGTTTTCTGAAATACACCTATTCATATATAGTCATACAAGTATTTCTGAAATATACCTATTCATATATAGTCATACATGTAAGTTTTATTATTTATTAATGGTATTGGGTTTAATTAGCAAAACAATGTTTCTAGCCAAGCCTAATTTAAATATATGACTTCTCTTTTGAATTACAAAAACTTATTACATTCCTACCATTGGAGAGCATTCATTGGTATTAATATCACCCTATGGATTTTTTAATTGGACCTCAACAGTTCCAACAGTTAAATCTCAGTTGCTTTCGTGAACAGAGCTCTTCATTTGTCATTTTTTCTCATTTTCCACTAATCTTATTCTGCTGTGTTTGGAATGATATTTGTGCTCTTGATGCAACCCATGTTTAGCTTGTATCATAGCATATGACTGTAAAAGCATTTCTTTTAAGGGTAATTACCATGTACATCTGCACAGTATAGTCATATGAATTCACTATAATAAAAAACAATTACATAGATATTAACCTGCCTTTGCATTATGTCCCAGATATATCACATTTTTAACAGCTGGAAAAACCATTCAAGATTGTCCTCTTCAGGCATTATGGAGAGCCAGAAATAAATAAATTAGGTCCACACAACTTTTACTAAAACCTTATGAAAATCCTACTGTTTTTTTACACCAGTTGAAAGAGATGGAGGTTTGTTGATTTGCTTGCTTGCTTGTTTTCCTACAGACAGGAAAGAGTAGCAGGAAAGTCTTATAAGAGAGGGCATGAATCTACGTGTCCTATCTGCTCCTGGATATAACCAGTCAGTCGTTGTTCACATTAACTGCCTGGAAGTCCTGGGTAAAGATAAATTTTTAAAGGTCATCCTGAATGATTCCGATTCTGAATGCCTATTCGGGAGATGCAGCAGTCTCCTAATAGGTAGACACACGATGGAACACACTGATCTTATCTAGGGTATTAGTCTATTTAATAAGGTAGAGTTACCACATGAAATAACCAGCCAGATAGAGATTCGAGCTGCAGGCCTGGCAAGGACACCCAAGGCACCACTCACAGTACTTAACCATCCTCTCTGTTTCTGACTCGCTTTCCTTTGCCACAAATAAAATCCACCCTTCTGTGGTAGCCTATCTTGTATCCTATCCTGATATTCCTAAGGACCGGTGTTATTGGTATTAGTAAACAAGCACAACAGAAGCACCAGCACCTGTGTCGCGGCTTCACTATTAGTGAATGCAGTTACAGATGTGATTTTTGAGACTCATTTCACTTCGGGATTTGAAAGAGAAGGTCGTCAGTCAACAGTACCACCTTGACAGTTCCGAATGTATCAAGAAGAGGCATCATTAGGAGGGTGCCAGTGGCTCACGCCTGTAATCCTAGCTACTCAGGAGGCTGAGGTCTGAGGATCTCAGTTTAAAGCCAGCTATGGCAAGGAAAGTCTGTGAGACTCTTATCTCTAATTAACCACCAGAAAACCGGATGTGGTGCTGTGGTTCATGTGGTAGAGCACTCACATTGAGCTGAAGAGCTCAGGAACAGCGCACAGGCCCGGAGTACAAGCCCCACTACTGACAAAAGGGGGGGGGGCATCAGCATCAGCAAAGATAGCAGAGCGCTAGCAATAGCTCAGATTAGTTTCTGCTCTGCATGAGTAAACAAAAAGTAATCTATCTACAAAAGAAGTTAGTTTTCTACTTCTTATCAGAGTAAACATTTGATTTTTTTTCCAGGCTACATCTACATTTCAGACCCCAAGATTACTTAAACTTATAAATATCAAGCCTGAAAAAAAATAAGCCAATATGGTGAATCCTTAAAATGATTCATTATCTGCTAGCTGACTGCCAACCCTTTGGTTTTCTTAAGCCCCTGTAAATGCATCTGCCACCCAATTAACACCTCATATAGCTATACACCTGAGACTTTATGTTCAGAACTGTATTTTGAAACAATTAGCCCTCTACTGTGAGGACAGTGTGACTGTAATTAGGAAGGAGACAACAAAGAACAATGTGATTAAGTCTGTGAAAACCCTCTTAGAGGAAGTAGGGCTCACAATGAAGAGAAGCTAATAAAGTTAGGAGAAAGGCAACAACCATCTTTTAATCTGACGGATGCTTCATACATATGCTAAAACATTGCTTATACTTCCTATATCAAGGCACAGTAGAATGTGCCTCCATTTGTATCACTTTCTTCATAGCACAAAAATCCTTCAATGTTTTATTAAAATGAAAAAGTAATAATAGCTATGTCTCAGTGTCAATTTTACCTGGGGACTATTGGGATTGTTTATAAGAACTGGTGATTATTTTTAATGGGTAATTTTTATATAGATATGTAAAATTCATAAATTTCCCTGCCCTGTAAGTTTAAAAACTCTATACCTTTGACTGGCTTCGATTTTTGGATGCTGCCTTTGGAAAGGTTTGTTAATTATAAGATATTGCTGATGAGATGTTTAATTAGTATTCACTCAGGGGATATAAATAACTTGACCATTCATCTTGCTACTCTTAATCTGGAATCATTTCAACAGAAAAAAACATAATTATCATTCAGGTATAAAAATAGTAGAAATAAGCCTTTTTCTATGCCCTTAAATTTGCTACTCAGCACACAGATATGTCTTATTTAAAGGAGCAGAAACTAAAATGTGCTAATTGGTAGAAGGAATGTCACTTGACTCTGATTTCTGACAGTTTGATTTCTCTTTTTTAAAAAAAGGAATAGTTAAAAGGAAGAAGATAAATATTAACTCTCTCAGTCATGAACCCTGACCCTGACAGTCATCAAAAAGAAGGAAAAAGGGAAGAGTTAAGGGCTGGGAAGGTGGCTCAGTGGTAGAGTGCTTGCCTTGCATGCACAAGGCCCTGGGTTCAATTCCTCAGCACCACATAAGCAGAAAAAGCCAAAAGTGGTGCTGTAGCTCAAGTGGTAGAGCACTAGCCTTGAGCTGGAGAGCTCAGGGACAGCACCCAAGCCCAGAGTTCAGGCCCTACGACCAGAGAGAGAGAGAGAGAGAGAGAGAGAGAGAGAGAAGGAAGAGTGAAGAAAAGAAGTCTAAGTGGAAACCAGAGCAGCAGAAAATCCTGAACATGTATGCAGTTGTGCATACAGAAACAGGAGTTGTCTATGATAGTGAGACCCACAGCTGTAGAGACATTCTCAGAGGGAGAAAGTGGAAAGTAGGGGATATTTTCCATGGAAATATCACTTCCGTTATATAAGATGTACACAAATAAACCCTCAAGATTGCTGTACATTATAGTCCCTATAGTTAACAAAACAATATTGTGCACTTCAAATTTTGCTAAGGGGTTGGTCAAAGTCAAAAAGGGAAACTGGAGAAGCTTTTGGAAATGCTTATCATCTTGATTATGGTTCTGGTATCAAGGGTGTTTATAAATGATTCTAGTCATGAAACCATATGCGATCACTATACATATAAAATAGACATAATTTTATATATCAATTATACATCAGTTGAGCTGTAGGAAAATAAACCATATGCTTAGAGAGAACCAAATATACAGAATTTCACCAAGTATATTAATCATATTCTGATACGCAGTTCAAAAAGGGTCGTTCCAATAGAAAATAAACAATTACACTTGTAAACATCTAGTAACCATGACAATAGCATAGTAGTTAAAGGTCAGCATCCTGAAGTCAGATATCTGGGTTTCAGCCCTAGGGCTGTGTCACTATGTATGTGACCTTGCATAAGTGACTACAGGAATTCAAGTAGTAGACAGAATAATGCCCCCCAACATCCTAGTTCTTGATATCTGAGAATGCATTCCCTTGCATAGCTAAAAGTACTTTTCAGAGACATTAAGCTTAGAATCTTGAGGAGGAGAGATGTCTCTGGATTTCTCCTGCTGGCCCAATGTATTCCCAAGGGTACTTGTATGAAAGAGAGAAGCAAAGGTACTGGAATTGGAACAGGAAAGCTGGGACAGAGCAAGTATCACAGTGAGGCAGGTCCATGGCTGGAAAGTGTCCACAGCTTGCAAGAACTGAATAGAAGCAAGGAAGTAGATTCTCCTCAAAAGCCACCTTAACCTGGATAAACTGATTTTGGTCCTCCAGAACAGGAAGATAATGAACTGATTTGTCTTAAACAACTAAAATGATTGTAATTTGTTCTACTCACAGCAGGAAAATGATGGACTACTTCATAGGGTTGTGGGGGTAGTAAATATTTATAAAATCCTTTAAATGGTGCCCAGAACATGTAAGCACTATGTGTCATCAGCTATCATTAGCATAAATCAGATGATCTCACTTCTTGGCTTAAAAAATTTACAGCCTTCTCTCTGCCCTATGAATGAAATGAATCTTCTTAATTATGTCTCATAGCGTTTATGTATGCTTCAACTCTGACTGGCTACCCTGAACTCTTACGTCCACTCTACCTCCTAGGTTCTGGACAGGGATAATATCCTTCACAGGCTCCTCAGGAAACCATTCATCAATAAGCCTTAGAATCTTTATAAGTAATAGTCCCTCTCTCAATAGAGAGAGTACTTTCCCTATGTTTATCCCAACTAAAACCTTTACCTGCATTTCACACTCACTAAAGTGGTTATTCCCCCAAATTTTCCTCTGCTAATAGAAACCTTCTCTGAAAACATCCTATTCTTAGGCTTCAATAAGCAGGTGAAAAAGTACCCAATCTTATCAATCAATTAGGGAAGTGCAAATCAAGCCATAATATCAATCACTTCCCAATCACTAAGGGGATAAAAATGAAAGGGAAAGTAAAGCAGATATCAACAACCATTAGCAAAGATGTAGAGAGAGAATTTGGAATTCTCATATGTTGCTAGTGGGATTGAAAAAATGGTACAACCACTTTGGAAAACATCTTTCAGTTTTCAAGACATTAAACAAAGAATTACCATATGACCCAGCAATTCTATAAAGAACAGAAATGAAAACATATATACACGAAAATGTTCCTAAAATTTTATTTCCCTTCTCTTCCCCAAATCAGATAAATGTATATACAAGACCCAGGGTACCAAAATCAAAACCAGTGACAACAGGGGATAAACCAAAGGGAAAAATTAAAACAGAAACAACTTCACACAACACATTAAAAAATAAAAAAAAAACAAAGAAACAAAAAATCCTTCTGGTTTCCAATCTTGGAGTTCATTTCAATTAGCTCCACCTTATATGGTCATATGTACATAGCTATTGAGCTATTGTGATCCACTGTTAGACATATACTAGACATATACTAATTATTGCAAATGAGGGAAACCATGTTTCTTTGGATCTGGCTTACTTCACTTAATATAATTTTGTCCAAGTCTTTCCATTTGCTTCCATTCTGATGGAAGCATAGAATTCCATTTAATTATGACAATTAAAAAAAGAAGTCCCTTGTGTATATATACCCACATTTTCTTAGCCAATGCAACAACAAACTCACAAGACACTGTTGGAAATGAACTTTAAAAGTTGGGGGAGGGAGTCAGGAGTGGGGAGGGAAAGTGGGAGAAAACAAGGGAGGGGTAACAATGGTTTGATAAGAAATGTATTCATTACCCCCCTAACATCACCCTTACATAAAGTAAAATAAAAATTTTAAAAATGTTCCTAACAGAAACTTTCCAAAATACCCAAAGTGAAAATAAAGCAAATGTCCATCAGCTGATGAACATATAAAAAACCTTAATTTTGTTTACACATTGCAATACTTTGAACAGTAAAAAAAGACTGAACTGCTAATACATCATTGATGACTTTAACAATATTATACTGAGAATACCACTCATACAGGCAGCTTGTACTATATTTAGAATCATATTAAATAGGCAAGTTCAGAGAAGCATCAAGTAGATTAGTGGTTCTCAGGAGCTAGGTAAAGGTTGAGGAAGGGCTAACGAGTATGGGAGTTTCTTTTGAGACAGAAAAGAATGTTGGAGGTTTTTTTTATCATAGTTGCTTAACTATGTAAATACACTAAGACAATACATTATGCACTTTATAAATGTGCAATTTTCATAGTATGAAAACTGTATCTTGGGCTGGGAAGGTGGCTCAGTGGTAGAGCGCTTGCCTTGCATGCATGAGGCCCTGGGTTCGATTCCCCAGCACCACGTAAGCAAAAAGAAAAAAAGCCAGAAGTGGTGCTGTGGCTCAAGTGGTAGAGTGCTAGTCTTGAGCTGAAGAGCTGAGGGACAGTGCCCAGGCCCAGAGTTCAAGCTGCACAACCAGACGCCCCCCCCCCAAAAAAAAGAAAAGAAAATTGTATCTTGAAAAATCCGATTTTTAAAGAATTATAAATTATGCTGAAAGCCCTGTTTTGACCTCCTTTAAAATCAAGTCAATTTACATTTATCTGATTTCTACAACAATTAAAATTAATCACAATGCTCATTCTAAATTAATCTCAGAGAAAAATACAATGATATTGGACTTTTGTTGTTTGTTGTTGTTGCTTTTCTTTTCTCTTAACAGTACTGGGATTTTGAACTCAGGGTCTTACATTTTGCTAGGCTAGTGTTCTACCACTCATCCCAGCCTATGTGTAGAAGGTCCTTTATAAATGTTCAGATCAGAGTTTGGGGCATCATTGTCTCCATAGCACTACTTAAGACTACTCTAGATACCCCATCTTCTGACCATATTTCTAGTTTATGGAAGATACAAATGACTGGATCTTTAAGTTCATCCTTTTTGTTTCATATATTGACTCTGCAAGTATTGCTATGTTCTCTTTTCCTAGGTGACAAAAAATGTACTAATAAAGAAATAAACATATTGAACTTCAAGAAACTATCAGTGTCATAAAAATGAGAGATTGATATTAGTTTAGTAATAAAGGATTTTTAGAATGTGGAGATGTTGGCAATGTGTTCTCATGTAACTCAAACCAATCACAATATATAGTATACATTTAAATTTTAACTAGGTTGCATTGAAGGTCTGTCACTCTTCCCCAAGTACTCTTCTGCTACTGTGACCCAGCCACAGGAAGACTATCCAAGATTCTTCCCTTGTTAAGCTTACACCACAGTGATAGTAATCAAGTAAAAAAAGGTGAAATACATCTTACTCCAGATGACCATCAATGCTTAAACTGGGGAGAATAAGAACACAAATTTAAATTGATAGTCAGAGAATACTTTCACGTAAAGGAGATCAGACCTCAAGAAAGAAAATCCATGGGCTGGGAAGGTGGCTCAGTGGTAGAGTGCTTGCCTTGCATGCATGAGGCCCTGGGTTTGATTCCTCAGCACCACATAAGGAAAAAGAAAAAAGGCAGAAGTGGCGTTGTGGCTCAAGTTGTAGAGCGCTAGCCTTGAGCTGAAGAGCTGAGGGACAGCACCCAGGCCCAGAGTTCAGGCTCCACAACCGGACGCCCCCCCCAAAAAAAAGAAAAAACATTCCATGAGCCTTGAGCAATACCTGGGGGAAAGAATTCCAGAAAGAAACTGAAAACAAATTTCACTGTTAATCACCAAGCAAGGAAGACTCCTCCTACACTAACACACCTTCAAGACAGCCTTTCTTCACAAACTTTTTGGAGGAAATTGTCCAAAGGCGTTCCTCTTCTGCATCTATGATACAGCTGAGCATGAGTATATATTCTTGTCAGCCATTTTTAACTGTTTAAACAAACACTGCAAGACTATGAACTTAGCAGGCCAATCCCATTGAACTATATTAAATTCAGTATGCTCAGGAATGTGCTCCTTAAGTGGGAATGCTGAAGAACGTGTCTTCCCTTAAATTACTCTATATGAATAAGTATAGGCTCCTAAAATAAAATTTTTTGTTCCTGAAAGTCATAGCTTTGGAAATAACTCCTTTGCTGTAGGAAATCAATTTACATCCACCCTTGGCCAGGGTTGTTTCAATTTCTTATTAATCAAGATATGGATCCATTTTGTGTAGTCAGTACAGTCCTCGGAAGTGATACATTTAGGAGGCTCAGGTGACCTGTGTAAAGAGCAAGGGGACAATTTGCATCAAAGGAATAATGAGAAAGGGTTAAGGAGAGGGACCCATAGGCTATATACAGAAATTTGACATTTGCTCTGAAGTAGGTGTGAAGCACTAGAATGTTTTGAATAGTGAGTGGAATGATCTGCTTGCTTTGTCACAGATTCACTTCAGTGCTGAAAATAGAATGGGGGAAATAATGAATGTTAAATCAGGCAGATAGGTTGAGAGATTATTGTCATGATCCAGGTGGTTTATAGTCCAAATGACTTTGAGCAGGGTGGCAGTAGAAATGATACAAAATGAAGAGGCTTTGGATATAATGTGAAGACAAATAACAGAATCTACTGGTTGAATTGAGAAGAACATCATTGGTGGCCTTCATAAGGGGACATTTTCTAGCCTAGAAGGAGAAAATCGCTGTTCACAATAGGTTTAAGACACTGGAGTAAAAAGGGAGTAAGACACAGGTTATAGACATCAGATCTAATAAAGTCTTCTTTAAAAATACAGTAGTTGGAGATGAAGAAAAGTTAAGAGAAGATTATCTCTATTTTAACAAGGAGAAATAACATCAGCTTTATATTAATGAGAATAATATAGCAGAGAGGAAAATTTAATAGGACAGAGAGGTGAGAATAGCCAAGCAATTAAGTAAGTGATAAAGGATGGAAGCTAATTCACAATAGAAACAGTGGTTTAGTTAGAAGCATGGACAATGAGCTCCTTGTAAAGAGAGGTAGAGAGAAGGTGCAGACCATGATGTCATAGGTGAGTGGAAGGGTGCAATTTTGGAAAGTTGTCTTATTTTGCTCTTGTTCACTCATGAAATAGGTGGTAAGATTTTCATAGGAGAAAGAAGATAGCAGTGACAGAGGCAAAGTTGGCAATGTGTAGAAGGAAGGAAGTATTAGATACAGTTTTCAAGCTAGAAGGCAGAGCAAGAATGATATTGAGAAGGAATTAATATCAGGTTAATTAATATCATAAGTGACTGGAGCTGTGTGAAGGACATTATTAAATAGCAAGTTTTTGTTTGTAGGCTCAGGGTTTTGCACTTTGCTAAGCTAAACTACCCACATCTCCAATCCCCCATGTTTAGGTTATTTTTTCAGAAAAAATCTTGCTTATATCTGCCCAAGAACAGTCTGAATAGCTATCTCCTGATCTTCATCTGCCAAGTAGCTGGAATTATAAGCCAGAGTTATTATACTGGGCCATATAAAGGACATTACTGATGAAGAAGTAGTCAAGGAAATGAAGCCAGAATATCATGCATCTAAACATTAAAATCGATCAAAAAGAATCACAATTAGAAAATTATTACAGAAAACAAAATCCAGAAATGAGAATCTTCACATTTTTCTAAATTGGCTACAGATGAAAACTTTTGGTTTCATTTTTTATTGAACATTTGGTCATGATTTTACAATGCAATGAGGCATGAATTCCAAATGAGGTTGTCTTAGAAAGGACACGTGGGGAGAAAGGGATTCTGAGGAGGTATTGAAAGATCTGACATGTAGAAATACACGAATACAACATAATGGAACCAACCACATATTGTTTTAAAAGGTGTGAGGGATGGCTAAAAAGGACTGTGGTGAGAGGGTGAATTTGTTCATTATGTGCTGTGCTCATGTATGGAAATATCAAGGTGAAACCCCATAGTACAAACTCATGCTAATTCAAAAATAAAACAAGTGAAATTTAGAAATGGTTTATATTTTCCCAGTTAAGCCTTTTTCTTTTTCCAACTACTTTTAAACTATTTAAAATTTAATTTTAATTTATACTGGTCATGTTTTTAGGTGAATAAATTATAATAAAATATCTCTTAAGTGATTTTTTTGAAAACAGAATTAGACCTTATAGTCATCCTCTGACTTATGTGTTTTATAAAGGTTTTAAATTACAAAAAAAAGTAAACCAACACTTGGGATAGTTACTTCATAATTTGTATTTAGATGAGGACAGTTTGTGTTAGGTAGAAAGAGAAACCATACCAATTTTATTTATCTTATTCACATTTTAATAGAAAAGAAAAATTGTAGAAAGATATGGTTAGTACATACATGAAAATTTGAAATCCTGCATTTATTGTGCTCAGTGACTTGAACTGCTGAATGCCTAGCTTGAGAGAAATACCAAGTGAAACAGTCAAGGAAGAGTCATAAGTGAAATCCATCACAGACCCATCATTTCATGTGTGGCCATCAATCTTCAGCAAGATGCCAACTGCGAATCACATGACTGTTTGGATGCGAGAGGGCACCATCAATAATGCCCAGTGTTAATAGAAACCCGTCAGACCCAAGCTCAATGTCCCACTGGTGGTAGTCATTGATCAGCTCTCATGACAGGACAAAGACTTAGAAATTTTGGACACAATTTTGAAGCAGGTCTCTACATGTTGCTCCTTCAAGCACATGCAAGATATTAATCACACTGTAGATATTTTTCTGTTTCAGATGGTTCAATTTTTCCCAAATTGGATTCCATGGCTAGGGAGGGTTCTGTAAGATTAATGTGGGAACAAATTGGACATGGAAATGCTGAAAATGGAAGAGAGAGCCAGTTAGCCTGGGAGAACAGGACGAAGTTGCAAGTCTTCCCGAAGTAAAAGACATAAATCTGATACAGTAATGCCTATAAACATTGAAGCACCCAGTTTAAGGCCTAAGGAGTTGTTAATACTGTGAAATTTTCAGAGTACATGGCAATAGATCGGGAGTATTTATACTTATTTGCTATTCCATTACAATAAACAAACAAACTTAATTTTCAAAACCCTAAGGACCATTTTAGAATGCATATATACAAAAAGAATGAACAGAAAAAAACATCAAATCAGTTAAAAGCATTAGACATTTGGGGAAGAGAGACTTTTACAAATGTGTGAATGGGAGGTAGCAGTTGGAGACTGGTTGGCCATATTGGAATACAGTTCTTTATTCACCATAGGGAAAACCCCAAAAATAAATGAATCCATTTTTTTCTAACAAAACCTTAGAACTATTTATAGAATAAACAGACATGACCATCATGAATAAATTTTCCCCAGTTTTGTATGAAAAAAGTTAAACTTGTCTTATGAGTATTATATGATAGTTCATACTAGTGGTAAAACAGAGACTGGTTTGAAGAAGAAGTGGTCCCCCAGAGGATTTGGCATTGGGGGTGCTGTGCCCAGCTTTTTAAAGATGATTAGATTTTGAGGGTTCTGAGCTAATCAATATGATATAGATTCACAATACAAGGGCAGTACTGGCAGATTGTGAAATACAGGGCATGAGACCTTGTTGAAGGAGGTAGG
Organism: Dipodomys ordii; assembly: GCF_000151885.1. Taxonomy (NCBI): domain Eukaryota; kingdom Metazoa; phylum Chordata; class Mammalia; order Rodentia; family Heteromyidae; genus Dipodomys; species Dipodomys ordii. The sequence goes on along the minus strand of NW_012267264.1, from coordinate 3,759,998 downwards.
TCACTGCTTCTGGGGTCTATATCTTGTTCTGACTCTCCTCATATACATCCTTCCATTCTGCTTTCTGGCCTCTATGGAATCACTATGCTGGATTCACACCTTTGAACCCAGCAGCAAAATACATAATTCCTCCCCCTCGATTGTTTTAGATAGTGGGTCACTGCCATGAGAAAAATGATGCAGACATACTGTAGCCAAAAAGAAAAACAAAGATAAGAGATGTGAATTAGAACAAAAATACTAGAAAAATAATATTTTGGGTTAATTAAATTTTGAGAATAAGAAAGAACTGAGTCAGCCAGAAAGACACTGCTACAAGAACGGCTTTTTGGAGGAAAACACTGGGGCTGAACAAGAGATAAAGAGCGGATGGGGAATGCCCCGTGTGAGCGGCTGACAGATGAAAGAACGTGCCACTGTAAGTGGGTAATATTACAGTAAGAACCCAGTTGGGGAAAAGCCCTGATTTTCTTGCAAACAGTGGAAGCTAAAGGAAACAATTTAGAGAATAAAGAAAACGAGTAATGACCAAGAACTGAGAATCTAGAGGAGGTTTACAATCAAGCTTTCACCCTACATGTTTGCCTGTCTGTGCATACTTCTTTTTATTAATTTTTTTGTTTTTATTTTGCAAAGCTAATAGTCAAACTCGGGGCCTTGCACTTGCTAGGCAAGTACACTTTCATTGAGCTAAATCTACAACCCCTGTGTATACTTCTAATATCAATATTTTCTACTTTGTTTCTCCAGTCGATGAGATTGTAGGATCTTCTGAAGATACTCTTAGCATCTTGTGAAAAGACCATGAACAAAGATAGGGGAAAATTATTGTTGTCCAGTTGCCCTCTGGTGCCCTTCAAACGCTTTTGATTTTTTCCTTCTGGGTAAAAGAGTTCACCACACTCCCTTGCCTCCTTGAGATTAGGAAACAGAAGATAACTAGAGATGATTTGTGTAATCCCCGGGTAGAAGCATGGAGCAATTGAAGTGAGACATGCCAGAGCATTCTCTCTTGCTGCCACAATCATGGTGGTATGTCACATCAAAGCTGAGTCTTCAAAGTAGACACATGAGGTTCATATTTAGGTCATTATATTGGGGAATTATTACTGTATTACAACCTCACCTACCTCAAGTAACTCAAAGCCCAACTGCTCCCAAAACTCAGAATAAACAAAAGAAATACCTGAATTCTTTGGTAATAAAAATGGTGGATAATGGTGGCATTTTATGATTGTGAATTCACCTGTAACTTTATCATCAGTGTTTTTGTAAGGCCACGTTACTGGTTGTTTTTTTTTTTTTATCAAAGCAGAACAACTAAAGTAGTTTCACTCTCTGGTCATAGTTTGATAAATCTGGCTTTAAATATTTACTTCTATATAATTCTTGATACCAGCTATAGCAAATTTTGAAAATATAATAATTAGATCATTATTTTAACTATCAGAAAACTCGTGATATTCTCCACAAACATGAAAAAACACATATTCTATTTATGCTTGGAATTCCAGCTACATATCTTTTTCTAAAAATAATTTCCTACAACATCAGTATGATGGGGCTGAATGTAAAAAGAATAGAAGGGAGTAAAATAAATGTGTATCTTTGTAGGATGTTCAAGAGCTCATTTTTTCCTTGATATTGCAATTTAAATGGATTTTTCATAGAAACATGCTCAGTTCTGGTTCCATACAAAGCCAAGAGATAAAAATCTCTGTTACACAAAGGAAATAAAGAGACAATCATTTCCAAAGCAGACCACAGGTGGGCCTTTACAATTATTTTCAGAGAATGAAATTATGGCTGACATGACCCCATATTTCTCTATGAGGAAAATATTAGCCTATGTCGAATTGGTTCTATGCTTCTCCCTTCAAAATAAAATATCCCAGAAACAGCCCCATATACAGTAGGATGGGAGGATAGGAGAAAAAAATTATGCATATATATCTGTATCTCCCATGAGGAAAAGAACATCATTTTACTCTTTTTAATTTTAACTGTACGTTATCTAATTTTAATTCAAGAGATTTTAAGTTGATGAGGCAAAAAAACACACAAGGAAAGAATTTAGATGCATAGTTATGCAAAGAATCAAGGCTATTTTTGTTTCTTGCCTCAAACAGCATATGTGTACAAAAATACATATAATACAATAGTGTCTCTGGAAGAACATCTGGTATATAAAATATATTTGGATGCACTTTGTTTTTTAAGGTACCTGGGACTTGTTTTGTTGTGGTTGTTGCACATACTGCTGAAGACTATATCTTCTCTCTGGGTTTCACTAAGGGTAAGATCTTCAAAGAGAGAAGAATAGAGCCATGCATTCTGAAAGTATGGCAGAAAGTAGACCCAAATGTTTGCTGTGTCTCACTGGGATGTGGAAGTGTTCTAGGATACCCTGCTCTGATAACTGTGTAACTGCCACAGAGCTGCAGATGTCACAGAGGATGCCACAGAAACACTAAGCGGGCCTAAACACTGAAAGTACACAGGCTGAGATATTTGGACATAGGCTTTGGGTCAAACCTGGCTTTGCCACACGCAACTCCCTGAGCTTGTGTAAATTATTTGCACTTTCTTGACTCATAGGCTGATCTATCTGCAAACTCCAATATTTTAACTGTTTTCAATATGTAAAATAGCTGTGATGGTTTGATTTAAATGAAATATAAAGTGGATAATGACCCTGTGTTTCTAATTTAAATAGTTCTAAAAGTTTATAAGCATGGTATAAGAACACTTAATTTCTTTGACTTTCTCAAAAAACATCTTTTAATAATTTAGTAAAAAGTTAATAATTTAATCAGAGGCTGTCATTTAATAATAGTTGCAATTCATTTTAGTCTGTTGACTTCCATAGTACAATTAGTGATGGATGAGCTAATATTTATCATTACAAAATTAGCAATTTGTGATAGGATCATTTTCTCAGCAAGTGTAAACTCTATAATCCTAGGATCCTAAAATTTGCTGGATGACTGCTGGAGTATTTGACAAAAGTCATGACATAACATTGGACATGTTCTCTCAATAACATGCTCTCCTAATATGGTTTTAACAGTTAACTATATTTGATCCTTGTCTTAATCAGCTTATGTGCATTTGTAATTGGATGCAGCTACAAATGATTCAACCACAATTTCACCTGTGACCTATGTCTCTGTGAACCTGTCTGCAGGTATGGAATAGAGCTCTGTTATTAATCAAATGGTATCTATGTCCAGTACACACAATCATCTTGGAAAAAGCCCAATAGTACAGCTCTAACACATATAAAAGAAGTATAATAATTTTATAGCGATCATAATATATTAATAGATAGAGATTGACCACTCTACCTAAGTGCCTGGTTTTTCTATGTGAGCTGTTGTGTCATGAATCTGAAGACTTTGGTCAATTATCCATTTGCTATCTTAAGACTGAATAAAGTCAAGGTGAATATTGGGCACTCATGAGAAAGGAAATAGAAGCATGGCAGGAGACAATAAAATCATCATAAACCTCTGGGCTTATTAAGGAACCTTTAATGGGTAGCTTTGTAATTGAGTAAACAAGCCTGACACATAATTAATAATGAGCTGTGACAGTTTTCTGATACATTTTATAATTACTATTAAATCTCTGAAGATTTAATAGTGGCAATGTGATGCATGGTCATAATGCGTAGCCTACCCAAGTTCCTTAAAATGATTTCAATTTGATAACATTTAAAACATTAACTAGAAACATTGGAAGTCACAAGTCTTCTTTATTTCTCTCCTCTATACATAAATGTAAAGAAGGTGACATTAATAGGAGAGGCTAGAAACCTTAACAGTTTCAATAAAACTAGAGGATCTCATGTCATTTAGTGTTCTTCATTTTCATTTATTCCTTAGTCTTCACATTCTGCTCCCAGAAATAACTAGCAATGTCAGTTGAACACTGGTGAGTTACCTATAGCTTTATGATTACTTGACAACTATCCTCATGCCAAATATCCTGATCAACTTTTAAAATAAGGCAAATGCTTGTTGAGGTAGTTTTGCCCTCCATTGCTGCTTCTTAGCATTCGTGAGTTTTTGAGTTTCTAGAGACCCAGGATTCTTTGCATGCTTTCAGCAGTCATCCTTTACAATGATGTTTTTCCTGGTATACAGTTTTTTTATTCTATTTATATTTATGTTAATGCATTTTTAACTTTAGAGATTTTTTTTCCATTTACAATGGTGGTAGGCTTTTCTTAAAATAATTACTCTCTTTCTTCAGCAGAAAGCCCTAAAATGGGACTGTTCACATAAGTGCCTTATTAAGAAGATAGAAGCAAACATTTGGTAGATTTTGGAGGGTATTTTCAAAATATCCTATAATATAGTCCTGCATTTCTGCCTTATACAAAGTCATGTAGTACTAGACAAAGTGCTGCAGGCATTTCAACTGAGATAATGCTCTGCCATCAAAAAATATCTTAGTTAATCATGGCTAGCATCTAGGGCAAAATTACCCAGATTCCAAATCTGCACCTTGTTAAAGCTAATTAAGCTATTACCCTGCTCCAGTGTCTATAAAGACATCTCACTCTACACTGTTAGTCACTGCCCCATTTGACCAGTCCCTCAAATGGTAATAGCAATTCTAGTATTGGCATGGACATAGAGGGAATGAGATACAATCATTGATGTTCTTGTGCCTCAAATGCTTAACTGGTTGGCTTCCTGCCTGACAACACAATTTACAGAAATGTATGTATCAACCTCTCTGAGAAAATCTTTATCTCACATAAAGCATGATTAATGTTGCTGATTATTTTCAAACTACATGTTTAATGCATCAGACATTGACTCTTGGGTTTTACTTAAGTGAAGATAATAAGAATAATCACTACTATCTTGAACATGATGTTCTAGCCATCTCACACTTACTTAATGTCTGAAGCAGTTCTAGAATTCAGCAGAGTGGACATTTGTTTTAAGCTGCTCAGCATCTTTCTGCTGTCTCTTGTAATAATAGCCTTACTTCCCTTGGGAGAAATGCTCTCTGCCTCCCAAATCCCATCATGCAATCTCTGCAGTGCTGTCAGACACATTGCTCTTCTTCAGGCCTCAGCATGGGTGATGAAGATTTGAATCTTGAAGAGGACTGCACTAGCTCACAATCATCTCCCTTGTGTTTGATCCTAATCTGGACTCCAGAGCTATCATGTTACCTGCATTTTCTTCTGTAAACTACTTCCTATCCTTTCAGCATATTACTTTGTGGTTTAAGGGAGCTAGTAAAAAGCATTCATTACTACAACCTATTGTGCCGTTATGAGATAGTTGACTTTAGAAAGTAAGCTTTAGATAGAGAGTCCAGGAAATGCTGAGAAAAGTATGCAGTAGGGTGTCAGATCTAGAGTTAGTAGAGTCACAAATTCAGTTATTTTGATCCAGAATGACTTACTTCCTTTCCCTTTGCTTCATTAGTTATCCAATAGCAGTAATAACATGATGATGTTTTTTCTTTCAAGGTTGTGGATCATTTTAATAAGAATATTGATATAATACCCACAGGAGTAAAAGTCACTATAGTATTCAGTTTTTTATCATTATTATTACTTCCATTCTTCAAATATATATTCAAATAGGCTAAGCCTTTTCAAAAGTATAACCTGGCTGCAGAAATCACATGAATAACTTTCACCCTATTGGTTGGAGTGCTCACAAACCTGTCTAAGTTCAAGGATCAAAGAAATGAACTGTACCTCCTAATGGAAAATGGCAGGGTTTTGAAGAGTATAGTGAGCGAATAACATTTTGATAGTCATGTTGGAGAATAGCACCCTTTTCTCTGAGACACCTGAGAGCAGTGTACACCGTGCATTGAGAGCTCTTCAAATCTTGTCATATTAAAGCCTTCTTTATTTACATCTCCATTTCCATTTAAACTCCCTACAGATACACTGTAACTCATTAATATCCTTACTATGAATTATCCTAGGTAAATATTATATTTTAAAAATTCAGGTTAGACTTTAATAAAATAATAAGCTATGACCCTTCTTGCAAATGAGGAAATCTAAAATAACTCATACACATATATATATACACACATACATATATAGATACATATATAGATATATATGTATATATGTATATTAAAGAGAGTATATAGATATATATATGTATCTATTAAATATGCATCTCTCTCTATCTCTCTCTATATATATGAAAAAGAGAGACATCTTTTTTACATCTGTAGAGGGTGTACTTTGTCACAAGGCCTGCCTGGAAAGAGAGTAAATGACATTTAATTCTTGGAGATTGCTTACTTGATGCTTACCAGAAGAAAAATGAGGTTAAGACACAAGCATGAGCAAATGTTTATGAGGTTACAATGTTTCCATTACTTAGAAAAATCTAGGATTATGAACTCATAAACATATTACATCAGTCTCTTTCAATTTATTTTATAATCCTCTATTCATGGAGGTCTTTCAAGAGTTTTGCAAATGTTTATTAGCGTATACTTACTTTCCATTTTCATTTTTGACATGGAAAAATGCTATAGATATTTTTGTCATTAATGCTATTTTAACTCTATAATGGGTTACAGTGGTATGTGATCTGGCTAAGCTTTTTCTAGGTTAACTCTGAGCAATGACAAAGACTATTTCCTTCTTAAGGCAAAGTTAATATCAGTCCAAGTTGGAAGAAACCAAAAACTTTCCAAGCATTTGAATCTAATGTTGGCCAGACACAGTATTCAATTCAATCAGTGAAATTTACGTAAAAGCCTATAGAAATAAATTCATTCATCTTACTCAACACTATCCAAAGGAAAGTAATTCAGTATCCAGGGGACATGACATTTCAGTAATGAAGTAACTTGGCCAAAAGCCAAGAGGAGAAAAGACAGTAGCTCTGTCATCTTCTTGAGAACCACAGAACCATGTCATTACCAGTATAGATCCTCAGGTTCTTTCATATTAAGCCTGGATGTCTTGGCTATAGGATGAGAATGCATGTTTATACACACTGGAAATAAGAATGGCCAATAGACATTATGAAGAAATGCTCAACCTCTCTAGCCATAAAAGAAATGCAAATCAAAACAACATTGAGATTCCACCTCACCACAGTTAGAATGGCTATCATCAAGAACTCTAATAACAACAGATGCTGGAGGGGATGTGGACAGAAGGGAACTTACTGCATTGTTGGTGGGAGTGTAAACTTGTTCAACCACTTTGGAAAATAGTATGGAGGTTCCTCAAAAGACTCACATAGAGCTCCCCTGTAACTGGAATTCTTATTCCATCTCAGTCACCTAAAATCACACGAGTCCTGGTTACTCTGACATCCAAGTTAGCTTTGGGACTTTGGGAAAGTTAACTCTAGGGTTTCTTACCCTGCTGGCACTTCAAATCTTGCCAAACCATTGGTATTTGTAGTTTTTTTTACATCCACAACTTATCAAATGAATCGTAGGAAGATAACCTAGAAATTTCTACATCCAGTTACAAATAAGTAATTAAAAGCATTAAATCTCTCGATATCACATTTTAAAACTCAGAAATTGTCCACATGTTTCATAGACTTTTAAAGCAGTTCGGGTTTTGTTCATATTTTAACTTTTATACCATACTATATACTATGAATAGGAGTTATACTTACGTATTTTTATAGCATCTTCTAACCATACTGCCTTACTGTGGTTTTCAGACTGCATGGTCTGGCATGCTTCTGCATACTACCAGGAACATCTGGAAAGGTGACAGGTTGGAATGGAACAGGAGGTGCTCTGTGGTATTAAAATGATGGGGAAATATTTCTGATGAATGATACCAATGCAGGAGGGGAGGGCATGTCTTGAAGGAGCAAGGGAGGAGGAGCAGTTATACTAAATCAACAAATAGCAATAGAGAACTCTCTTGTCCCCAATACCCATGATATTTTTGCTGAGAAACACTGTTCCTACGTGATATTCAGGTGAATGCTTACTTTCTGAGATTTTGATGTAAGCAAGGGCACAATGGAGATCTAAGTGGATTTCCTACTGCTATCTCAGTAGAAAATTGTACTACCTGGATAAAGCACTGTTTGTGCATGTGAGGGGGAGGGGGTAGGGGGTTAAGCTGGATTTACATGAGTTTCTGACTTTCATAAAAAGCCCTAACTGTTCATATATTCTCTCTCTCTTTCTCTCTATTGTTATTTTTTTGTTCTCTCCCTCCTTCCTTCCTGTTCCCCCACCTTTTCTAGTTACTGAAGTCTAGTGACTAAGATGACAATGTCTTAGGTATTCAAGACCTATTTGATTTTCTAGAAGATCATTTGATGAATCAAAGCACCAAATCCAGATAGCTCCCCCTTGGCTACAGAGAATTGCAGCATTAAAAACAAATGCCTGGTCGTAGAGCTCAGTTTGGCATAGAGTAGTCATTCTGTGTTTCCTTTAACCACAGAAAGTTTCTTTCTTCTTAATCATCCAAAGGTGACAGTAGAGGGGGGAATCTCCAAATATCTGTGCATTTTCCCAACCACATTACAAAGCCTGTCGTTTGCTTTTGTAGAAAGATGTTGGGATACAAATAGGGGCTGATCAAATATCAGAGCCTGGCTCACCATTTACACAAAGGCTTTCATTCCCTGGGCCAATGCAGCTGGGGACCTCAGGCTTGCCTTAAACAAAGACTCCAGCTGAAATCCTTTCTGATGGAGTTTTAAACAATCACACAACCAACTGGCATTACAGCATCCAATCTTTTTAAACTCACTGACCAAAGATCAGTCCCAGCCAGTGAACTTTCTAATTGTTGCAAGAGCCTTGTCAATGGCTGGTTTGTCCTACCCAAAGCTTGCAGGAGATAAAAGTTAATTCAGAAACAAAGTTTTAGAGGGGCCAATGAAGCCTTTGGAAGAAACATTATGGAGATGTTTAATCTCTTGCCAAAAGGAAAGAAGAAAAAGTTAAATTTCTGTCCAACAATCTCAAATTCAACAAGACAAAGAAAAATAATCCAACCCCCAAAGCCAACAAAAGGCTTATTTACTATCTGCCACCCCGGGTGGACTTTGAAGCCACACTTCTCTAACAATCCTTGTATTATGTGCACAGAATAATGTGAACCTGTTAATGTGGAGTTTGTTCAGTCAGCTTGAAATTCAAATCAGAGTAAGTCAGCATAGATTGCTCAAACACCAAATCATCAAGGCTAAGTCAACCTCGTTAGGCAAAAACAAAAATGTCTTCTTTCCTAGAGAGACAAGATTAGAGCCTCTTAGAACTGAATCCTACCCACACTAGTCCACTTGAATGGGACAAGATTTCACTTTCACGGTTCAAGAACATGTGACTCATGTAGCTTCAGGGACCCCAACGTGACTCATGTAGCTTCAGGGACCCCAACGTGATACACACATTGATAATTCACAAAATAGCCCATTAGACTTCACACGCTATTCTTAAAATCTCTAGGTTTTAAAATTGAAATATCACTATGATCAAAACAAGTGCAACACCTTCTTAAACAGTAATATGAATGAGTTCTTGTAATGACTAAAGTGCATAATTATATATTTAAACATTGATTTCCTACTGCCAACACATCTTATGATTACAATTACGATTCCATTACTTTTAAAGCACTTGTGATCGGAGTCATTCGTCTAAATAGACATGTCTGGGATAACAAATAACTTGAGAAAAGAATTCATCAGTGGAAAGATAAGGGATAAAAATATGATTACATAATTTTGTAAATTTGTTTGCAAGTTTTTTTTTCACAATCATCACTATCCCATTGTACTTATTCTGGACACCACAAATGTATACTCATTCTGTGTGTGTGTGTGTGAACAGTGCCCTTCTCCCAGTGAGAATTGTTCCCTGAAACTTCTAAATTCTAAATAATGACAGGAAAGTAAAGTAGGTTCAGATGGGTAATAGCTGGGAAGACTAAGAAACAGGGTAAATAAAGATGAATATGGCCAATGTCATTCATTTGCATGTATGAAAATAGAACAATGAAATCTATTGAAATTGTCTAAGGAGGAGGAGTGGAATGGAGGAGCATGACAGAGTGGGTAAGATTGATCATAATATATTTTATACATATGTAGAAATATCACAATGAACCTCTTTGTATAACTGGTTTATGCTAATAAAAAAAGCATATACAAAGTCTTGTAAACTGCTACATTTTGAGACTAATTTCCAAATTTTATCAAGTTTAAAACATTATTTTGAAACATTTGTTTAAGGGGAAAATATCCTAGTCAGCCTAAACTTCTAAATACATTTTTAAATATAAAATTGTGTAAGGAACAGTGTATAAAGAACACAAGTCCAATAAATTGCTTTGTATTTTCTCAAAACTGAACAAGATAAATTATGATTAAACAGTAAAATTTAAATATCTGTAGTTAAATTTAATTTGAAGTATATAAAAAAGTAAATCAGTAAACTGCCTAATTGTCTCTATATAAAATCAGTACACTAATTCATTTAATGGTTTCCCCTTTGAACAACTACTTAAAAATAGGAAAATTAAAATTATTTAAAAGTAAAACATACTAATTAAATGCTTATAATGCATTACTTAACTATCTTTAAAATTCTAGAAAAAATATTGATTTCAATTGGATAATTAACAAGTGAACTAACAAGAAATGGAAATGTCATCAATAGGCATGAGGTTGATTATATTATTATTATAGTATATAGTAAAATAGTATTTATTAATTACTTCTATAATATTATTAGCTCAGGAGAATGATCATATTGAAGTTGATTCAACCATACTTTAAAAGCTAGTCACTCATATTCTGGTCGTCTGAGCTACAAAGTCTTTGAGTTCTCTACAATTTATAAGATGAGCCACAAAGTCTTCTAATACTCTACAAAAATCTATAGGCTACAATGCAAGACTGATGTAGTGCCATGATGGCTAAGTAATAATTCTGTTTCATTTAAATAAATATAACTTTTGCAACCAGTGAGGACCACAGTGTTTGAGTAAAAGTGTGGTGGCTGTAATTCTATGAAGGAAAGTTAAAAATCAGGGCTTGTGAGGCTGTAACTTTCAAATATGTATGTTTGCTCTTTGACAATGTGATGAGTGGTATCTCCTGATACATTGAAAAGCAATCTAACAACGATGAAGTGAAGTTATCCTATCCATATATGATAAATCTATTCTAAATAAACATTTATTTGTCCCATGTAAAATGCTATGCTCTTCTTTCTACTGTTTTGTAAACCTAGTGTTCCGAACTCACTCTGTTCAGAACCTGCTTCTTCTACTCCTTCCTTCCCTCAGCACCTTGAAGCCTTTCCTACAATTTCCTCAAGGGAATTGCTCTGACACTGCAATTAGATCAGGCTCCCCTGTTACAAACTCCCAAGCACTTTGCTTTCTCAGCATGAATCCGCTTTTTAATAAACATTTCATTGAGTGAATAATGTTTACTCCAGCCACATCTTGCCCTGGAAGGTACAGTAGGAAGACCAAGGTTTGAGGCTGGGGGCCTAATCACCAACCCTTCTAAAAACAATTGGGATCTTATCTGAATAACAAACTAAAGCAAGAAAAGGCTAAAGGCATGGCTCAAGTAGTAGAGCCTAACAAGTTCCAGACTCTGAGATCAATCCCCAGAACTGCTGAAAGAGGAAAAAAATAGAGAAAATATTATGTATTCTCTTTAGTTTATTCAACAGCACAGGACAAGCTTCTTGGGGATATGTTTTCAACCTTATCCCATGCTTGTCACAGTGCTTTCTGTGGAGAATACTCACTAAGCATTTATTTAATTAGTGTCTGAGTGTTGTGAATGATCTATTACTTAACGGATGCTTCTACACTTAGTATCTTTTGTCACACCTGAAAGCCCATTGTACCATTGTTCTTAGAGAAGTGGATGTTTTATTTTTCTTCTATGAAAAATAATCAAAAGAAAAAATAATTTTTAGGAACAGATTTAAAAATAAGTATTTCATTGGAATCAACACAATTTGAACTGTCTATATGCTTATATTTATCAAATGAATATTGAGCACTGGTTTCTGTCTCTGTGAAGCCCTCCTCCTTCCTGTTTTCCTGCCAGTCTCTGACTCTCAGAGAAAGGTGCCTTCACCTCAATGGCTACCACCTCTTCCTGACTTATAACAACTTTAAGTTATACTGTCTCCTTTGTAATGCAATATATATCATGTTTTTGTGCTCAGACTCTTCCCCACCAGCCTTTTTATACTGTTTTCGAGTTTATCTTTCTCATACAGAGTTACACTGACAGTTTCTGAAATATATAGGAATCTTTTAAAGCCTCACTTAAAATGACATCTAAACATCTTTCAAAACATAGTATTTTTTTATTCTATGACTTTAATACATATTTTTTCACAAGGCATCTCTGTTAGGTTGGCATTCTATTGGTATAACAAAAAAACATTATAAAACAAAATACCCCAAAGTATAATAGTTTATTTGAAACCTAGTTTTGAAGACTACTTGTCTAATTTCATACCCCACCTCTTTAGTCTCTGTGAGGACCCACTCACTACATTGCAAGGTGGCGATGTGGGCAGAAGCAACCAATAGTATGAGGTAGTCTTTCTTTACTCAATCTACTCTGTTCTTGAGCAACTTTTCTAATGGGACAAAGGGAGAATTAATGCAGCAGTGACACTCACTAGAAACTATGTTCTAAATGAACTATACAATTTGTGCAGAGAGGGTTCTGGAGGGAAACAAACACTGGGAGAAAATGAGGGAAGAGGTGACACTGTTCAAAAAGAAATGTACTTATTACCTGACTGATGTAACTATATCCCCCTCTATACATCGCCTTGATAATAAAAGTACATTTTTAAAAAAAGAAAAAATAACAAGTTCTAGAAATCCCATGAGATACATTAATCTAATGATGGTCTGGTCAGTTTCCCTAAACTGTATCTTCTAAAGGTTCCATCAAGTCCAATCAACTCCACATGGAGGATCCACTTTCTAGTAAAAAAAAAAAATAATAATAACCACTGCGAGACCCAGGTTGCCCATATCCTACCCATACTAGAGGCACAAAGCCGGACTACTTTCTCATTCTTCATCAAGCACAATTAATTTTCCTACTGTTTCTTTGTTAACTTATCTTTCAATTCATGCTCTCCTCCAATCTGACTTCTCTCGTCTCTCTTTTTTGAATAGTTAACTTTATATTTTCCTTTTGGTACAGGTCCAGATTTTTATTATAGCTGTTCATGTATTTGTCTTACTACTTATTTATTTTTTATTGTCCATCTATCTCTGCCAGGTTTTGTAAGATGTGAAGCACTAATAGCATAGAACCTTTCTACATAATGAATTCTCTGGATGTAGAGAGTTGCCAAAGTATCAGGAGAGTCATAGTGAAATCAAAATTGTTGATCTTCTCTGCAGAACAAACCTGGCCTTCAGATGCCCTCTTGAGAATTTCCCAAAGACCTACTAACAGCGGCTGTGAGAGGACAATGATGCTTTGTTATTAACCTCCTCTCAAATCCCTGCTCTGTGGTGGAGGAAAACGCCTTTGAAGATTATCAGACTGGAGAAATATAGGTGATTTGAGCACTACCATTTAGTTGACTTGCATTCTCTGTAAGATAAATGGTCTGGATCAAGTCTTTTTGAGTTTTTTCTACCCCTGGAGCTTAATGATTTTTCAATACATCTTGTTAGAGTCTTGAAGAAGGAGAGCTCTGAATCAGTATGCTAAATAGCATAGAATTGACAAAGAGAAAGCACATTAAGCAGACAGAAAATGTGTTTCTCTATTATAGAAATTTCCAAAAGAAAGAGATCTTCCATCACACAAGTTCTGTCATAGCTTTTAAATATCTTTGTGTCACCAGGTCAGTACCCCTGCCATCTCATTTAGATATGTTCCCTATGTGTTAGGACCTCTCACAAAACTGCTGATACTTAAACACCTATAGACACAAAAGAGGGTATTCACATAATCTGAATGGATGTGGTTAGTGTTTCCTATTTTTTAAAAATTAGCCATTCGTGAAACTTCATTTTCAAGGTAGCATGTGAATATTCAAATGCTGTAATCTAGATGTAGAAATATTTTATTGTTTTGTTCTTATTCTATGGCTGTATTTAAATATCCACTTAAGGAAATTAAACCATACAGACTTAATCAGGTTCATTTTCTCAAAGGAAGAAAATCAGAATTCAGAATGCTTTATGCAAGCTCCAGCGGCTATAATCCAGATGAAGTCAAATGACAAGCACTGTGTTTTTCATTCCACATTCAACCCATAATTCCTCATGGAAAAATCAGTACCTCCACATGCTAGTTCAGAGGTCCACTTTTAGAAGGATAATTTTCTTGTACTCTGTCATCGATTCATACATACGCAAAAGGGTCTTTAAACTATTTCTAAGTATTAAAAATAAATTTTTTGCTTAAACATTTTATTTTGTGAATCATACATATTACTATGAGGAAACTGTACTATTAGTTTCTATAATATAATGGAAACTATAAAGAAAAATACAATTGTAAAACAGTAAAGTTGTTATTAAGTTGTGCATAGAACCAGTAATTGTGTCTTTAAGGCAAGTAAAAGATTTATTGAGTCTTGGTTAAAAGTAGATTGACAATGACATTAAAGAATAGAGTGTAATTTATTTGGTGCTACTTTGTAAATTCCTCAACATACAAATCATCTCACAATACCATATACAATATACTTTCGATCACAACCGAAACGTAAAATAACTTGCAAATATCACATGGCTAGAACCAATATACAAGGATTATATTTTTTAAAAGAAAGCAAGAAATCTAGCTATTAAGTTAAGGTGCAGCAACTTTTCTTGAATAAAATATTAGCACCAGACCAGCTAAAATGATCTAAAACTATCAGCCTTCTCCATTCTTCTTAAATAACTAAATATAAACATGTCTTTCTCCGAGCACAAATATTAAATTTGCAAAAAAATCAGTTCTATAGTAGTTAATATGTTTTTCTTGTTTTTTTTTCTTTCCTTTTGCATGTTTTTTTTTTTCCTGTAAGGAAAACTACGAAGTAAAAACTTTCACCCCATAGGAAAACCAAACAAATGAACAAGGCTGATGATGCCAAGTCCAGTCCTCGGTTAGCAATGCGTTCCGACAGAAGCGAAGGTGGACATCTCCCGGCGGATGGTGCTGAAGGGCGACAGCTCGAGCTCCGTGGTGTACTCGTTGTCGTTGTCATCGCTGGTCACCGTGGACGATTTCTGAATGCACGCTTCGCAGCAACAGCAGCAGCACTCCATGAAGGCCCTGCTGAAGGGCTTGCAGAGACAGAAGAGGAGCACGGGGGTGACGCAGGACTTGAAGAACAAAAGGAACTGGCTGATGATGTTGAGAAGGTCCATGGTCTGCTGAGAGACCCCCGTCGCCATGTAGGCCGTGACGATGTTGCAGATATTCTCAGGAATGATGCAAAACCCATACAGAATGGTCAGGGCCACCACTGTGCAGTTCATCTGGCTTTCCAGCTGGATCTGCCTCTTATTCCCGCGGGTACTGGCTTTCTCCGCCTGACGGATCTTCCTGGCAGTCACTAAAGAGCAGGTGATGGTGAACAGGGTGGGTAAACAGAAGTAGCAACCAAAATACCACCAGAGCCTGGCGCTGTCGTAGGTGAGGGCCAGGACATAGATGGTATCCGGTAAATCGGGAGAGATCTTTATAATGCACCGTTCTGCGGGAGCTCGGCCACTGAACCCCAAATCTTCCTTGCTCAGCTGGCGGAGGACGACTTCTGGGAGAGCCAACAGCAGAGCGCCAACCCATATAACAGCCAGTTTGGCGGTGGTTGAGGAACAATTTTCAATCATTTCGTAGTACATCTGTACGTTGGTGGCGGCACGGAAGCGGTCTATGCACAGCGCACACAGGGTGAAGGTGGTGACACCCAGAGAAGCCACCTGGGGAAGACATGAGAGAGATTTACTTTGGGGTTCCCTCAAAGCTGAGAGCACTGGGAAATACATACCTACCAGGGAGGGAGAAGAGAAGTGAGGCGAGGAAGAAGGCGAGGGAGGAAGGGAGAGAAGGAGGGGGAAGGATTTGAGATGCTCTTCTTAAATGAATCATGGTAAACAGATTTACAGAAAAAGAATTGTAAAGCTTTGGGTGTTTTGCCTGGTGGTGTAGACAAAAAGAAAGGAAAGGGAAAGAAAGAGAAGAGAGAGGAAATGTATAAAACAAAGAAAAAAACAAAGAAAGGATGAAAGAAAAAGAAAAGAAGGGAAAGGAAAAGGGAAGAAGGAAGGAAGGAAGGAAGAAGGGAGGGATGGAGGGAGGGAAGGGAGTAGATAGAGCCATAGATAGAGCCATAAAGAATGGACAAGAAATGTACTCATTGCCTTACTCATGTAACTGTAACCCCTCTATATAGCATCTTTACAATAACATAAAATTTAAAAAAGAATGGAAAGATCAAGTCCAGTGTTAATTACACATAAAATAGAATTCCATGATCATATTTTCAAATAATTTGCATTACATACAGCAAGCTCTCAAAAGCTTATTGCTAGAAATAATATCAAGAAAGAAAAAACCTTGTGTCCTTATCTTGGGGTTCATTTCACCTAACATCATCTTATCTGACCTTTTCTGCTTGTCTCAGACATATACTAGTTATTGGAAATAAGGGAAACCATGGGACCTATGTTTCTTAGGGCCTGGCTTACTTCGCTTAATATAATTTGGGGAAGGGAAAAATTGTTTAAATAGGAATACAGGTGGGCCCATTGCAACAATGAGGTATGAGATGTACAAAATGCTATGTTGAAAAACGAACTTTACAATTTAGGTTGGGGGGAGTGTAGTCAAGGAGGTGGGAGGGAACGGGTGGTAGGGGAAAAATAGAGGAGGAGGCAACAATGCTTGATAAGAAATGCACTCATTACCTTGCTCATGTAATTCTAACCCTCTGTGCTGTATTTTCACAATTAAAAACTTATTGTTTTTAAAAAAGCTTATTGATCCCAGCAAGCTTGATGATTAGAACTCATCCTCAATTTTTTTTGTAAATGCAAAACAAAGCTTTTAAATATTGCTTGCAAAGGCATTCATTTATAGAAAATAAGAACGAAATTTTCCAGTGGCAAAGAAATCCATGAGAAAACAAATTCTAAGCAAGTTAATACCCTATCCTACTACTCTCTGTGTGGTGTGTGTGTGTGTGTGTGTGTGTGTGTGTGTGTGTGTGTGTGTGATCTTACTGGGCATTTTCACTGGTACTCTACCATTTATGCCATCCCCCTCGTCCAACTTTTTGGGTGGATAATTGAATAGAGAATATTTTTGATGTTTCTGTCTGGGATTGCTTCAAACTGAGTGAGGTCTTCAGATAGATTCCACCTTCCTATATAGTTAGGATTACAGACTTACAGACCGGAGCCACTGGTGCCCCATGTCAAGTTAGTTTTAGCCACAGAATTGGTACAGGTTCCCAGGTCCCCAGAAGTAGGAGACAAAACCAGCACCAAAGTGGAAGTAACTAGGGCAGAGATTTCCTTTTGAAATTGGAATTCCCCTAATTCTTATGTCTTCAGGGGTGTAAAAAGAAAGAAAAAATGGGGAAAACAATGAAAGTTGCCTACATTGTAGTAGCCAGAGAGAATAGAGAGGGAAGGAGAAAAAAATAGCCAATTGTAAGAGCCTGAACTAACATGACACTAGGACTAGAATTCACACTATCTCTGTAGAAAAACAAAAAGCCATTTAAACCACATTTATGTTTGTCTAGTGGAGGCAAAAAAGACAAAAAGTCCTCTCTGGAAGAATACACTTCATAACCAGGACTCAGAGAAATCCCACTGATGAAATTCAAGTGAAAATAAGTTCAAAGAATAAAGAATAAATCATAATATAGGAGAGATAATCAACCTCAATAGAATGTTATGCCAAAGGATATAATGTAGAGAAACAGACATCACATGTAATCATGGATTACATGTTTATCAAATTTAAAGATACATGAGCTACTAGAATAAAGTGTCTAAAATAGTATATACAAGTAACCATAAAAATGGGCATAAAGAAACTAGCTAGCATATTTAGATATCTTAGCTGCAGGAAAATTTTAGATCAAAAAATATTCTTACAACCTACCCAAGCTGGGCGCCAGTGGCTCACACCTATAATCCTAGCTATTCACAAGACTGAGATCTAAGCATCCTGGTTCAAGGCCAGCTGGGGCAAGGACATCTGGGAGACTCCAATTAACCTCCAAAAAGCTAGAAGTGGAGCTATGGCTAAGTGGTAGAGCACTAGCCTTGAGAGAAAATAAATAAATAAATAACCTCAGGGATAGCGCCCAGTCCCTAAGTTCAAGCCTCAGAATTCTCCTCTCTCTCTGTTTCTGTCTCTGTGTTTCTCTCTCTCTGTCTCTCTGTCTCTGTCTCTGTCTCTGTCTCTGTCTGTCTCTCTCTCTCTCTCTCTCTCTCTCTCTCTCTCTCTCTCACACACACACACACACACACACACAGCATATCGAAAAGGCACTGATCCAGAAACCTAAAAAAAAAATCAACAATTAAGTCAATGAACAATTACTTGTTTCTCAACCACCAGCACCACCCCAAAAATAGAGTCCTACTTTTTCCACTCAGAGGGTTCCCCTGACATGTCCCTAATGTGGACACACTATTAATTAAATATTAACTGAGCACCACCAATTCTCTCACAAGGCACACAGAAACATACCTGACACAAACATATTTGCTGATGTGAGATTTATACCAGGCACTTAGCTCAATACTGGAGAGAGAAAGATGGATAAAATATGGACCATTCCTTTCTAGAGATCATCACATACCACTGAGAGTTGAGTAGTTCTCAAAGTCAAAGATAAATACAGTAATCATCTGAGAGCATCAAATCTACTCAGGTATTTCAGGGGAAATTTAAGCAATTTAGTGTGGAGTAAATGCAGTCATTATTTATATACTTGAGCAAGGCCAATGCATAGACTGTAAAATGTCAGTGAGGTTTCAGATAAAATATGATTTTTAAAAGAAATTCTCTTGGTGAAGAAAAGACTTTGAGTTTTGTCCTGCCCAAATCTGTGTATGCTACTTTCCTCTCCCATGCTCGCATATGGGAATGTATAAGAAACATCGTAATAAGAGCCTCCCTTGTCAACAGAGTAAGGAAATAAATACGCATAATGTCAGTATCTAACTTTTTAGAGTCTGATGGGACCATGGTGACAAAAGGAAAACCATTTGTCAGGCGATTTTAATACTTTAAGCACATGTTGTTTATCTACTGCAGTCAAGCTGTCACTGTCCCCAGAGCTATGGCAACTTGCTGTGTGGGTTCTGAGAGTTCTAATGGCAAATACTCTCTCCTCCTCCCACACACGACACATCACACAGTGTCTCCTAGTTCTAGTGTGGAAATGAGGATGTACCAGCCAGGATGTGACCAGACCTGTAGCAATGAGTGGAGACCGTCTGTAAAGAGGCACAGAAAGGTTTTAATTACAGAAAAAGCAAAACTGAAGAAAAATGTGATGAATACAGCTCTAAATCATTGCAAATGAACAGATCATGGTCGAGCTGCACGCACAATTCTTACTCTCCAAATTGCTCAGAACATGAGACAAAACCATGAACAAAGCCACCAACCTCAGCTGGATGGGGTAGCAAGCCATCTTGACACACACTTCGTAAAAATCAACTTTCTAATTAATGGATCGTTCATAACCATGGGATTGTTTGCATCCGTTCTCAGAACCTCAAACAATTCCAAATATGAAGGCTAACATGGCACAATTTCCTTCCAATCCTATGCTTTGTCATACCATTTGTGACCTTCCTTATGGAATGTTGGAAGGGTGCCGATTATCTGAAGATCTATGTCAAGCAGTAGCATGTAAAAATAACAATAGTTCATCTTATAGATTTTTTTAGTTGTTAACTTTCTATGTAAGTTTTTCATTTATTTTGATTCCTTTTAAGATGTGAGACAAAAAAAATACCTCAAACGATCTGATGCATACAATCTTCAGAAAACATTTCAAGTTTTTACGAAGGCAAATCTCTTTTTTGGGGGGAGGGAGCAGGGGTGGGGTGGGTGGGTTAGTTGTGGGGCTTGAACTCTGGGCCTGGGTGCTGTCCCTCAGCTTTTTAGCTAAGGGATAATGCTCTAGCCACAGCACCACTTCCTGTTTTCTGGGGTTTATTGAAGATAAAAGTTTCATGGATTTTCCTGCCTGGAGTTGCTTTGAACCATGATCCTCAGATCTCAGCCTACTCAGTAACTAGGATTACAGTCTTGAGCCACCAGCGCCCAGCTGAAGGTAAATCTTTGTAATACCTTTCTCTCACTGTATGCCTGGAGTCAGTCCACAAAGATGAAGCTACCAAGTTTTATGCCATGTATTATTTTAAAAGTATGGAAGTGTTTTTATTAAAAGGCAAGTTCAGTAATATAGCAATACCAGAGGCTGTAAGAAGAGACACTCTGTTCATATCTTAACACATCTATTCACTGGAGTTTCTGTCATTACTTAAATTCAGTACACAATGGATAGCATCTTCTACTCAATCTCCTTAATTATAAGTGTAGAGATCTTCAAATGCCTGGAATTACCACAAGTATCAGCATCAGCATCCCTAAGTCCATGTAGGATGTGGAGCATTTCATGACATGTAACAACAAATACAGATGGGCAGAAGTGTGTTAAGATGGGTGTGTTAGATTGCCAGCTCCTTAAGATAGCAAAAGCTCTTTTACACAAGAAGGTTTTTCTGTCTCAAAAAGCAAAACATTTTTCAGGTCCCAAAGAGTCAATCTCACAAAATAACAAAAGCCTGGGAAATTTTTAAGTAATATTTCTATTCTCCCTTTTTATACTCAGGAATTATTTGAACTGTATTGTATTGAAGATGGTCAGATCTTCAGGCATATTTCCAAAAGTTCTAGTACTGAAGTGTAACCTTAAACAAATTGAGGAAGATCTATAGTCTTCTTGACAAATCATTTATACAGGGAACTGTGTTTGTTTTTCTACATACAATTTAAGAAGCTCCCGTGTCCAGGTTCTTGTTTTCAAATTTTACTTTGTTCTGATAGAATGTTCTGCAGGTAGGATCCGGTAAGACATGAAGAAAGAACCATCCAGGAGGTTCACAAGAGCATCAGAAAATGTTGCTGAGGGCTGGGAAGGTGGCTCAGTGGTAGAGCGCTTGCCTTGCATGCTCAAGGCCCTGGGTTCGATTCCTCAGCGCCACATAAGCAAAAAGAAAAAAGCCGGAAGTGGCGCTGTGGCTCAAGTGGTAGAGCGCTAGCCTTGAGCTGAAGAGCTCAAGAGTTCAGGCCCAGAGTTCAGATCCTCCCCCCCCCCACCAAAAAAAAAAGGAAAAAAGAAAATGTTGCTGAAAAAAGTGAAGTTAGCTGGACTATCACAAATGATTTTCTGGAAGTTGCTTCTAGCAATGTTGACTTAGGCATCTATGTTTCCTTCTGCCCACCACTTATGGTGTTACTAATTTAGATATTATCTGCAAATTCAGTTCTATGTTAAATTCTGTGATGTGAAAGATCAAGAAAGATACAAAAGCCTTACTCAGTACTTGCTCAAGAAATTTATAGAAAGTTTTAGGAAAGGTAAATAATGAGCAAAACATCTCAGAAATGGATAAAAAACAATCATATGAAGATGAGGCTGACCTAGTTTCTGCTTACTCCAATATAAAATATACCCATGTAATTAAAATTCCTAAATGTTAGGATAACATGATTTTCATCACAGTTCTTAAATATGCTTGTTTATGTAAAGCCTATTAAAATTTCTAACAAGATGAATGGTGCAATTATATGCAATTAGAAAACTGTATCATGAATGTTGGATCTTCTGCATTTAATGACCATATCTGATTGCTAAAATTTAGTATCACTATAAATATGCTTTGGGGAGGAACGTTGTTAAGTGTTTGCTTAGGGGGATCGTTCTTTCAAGCAACATTCAGAGATGAAATGAGTAAGATTGCAAACTCTCATGAATTAAACTGAAATAGGAGGAATCATTAACAGCAACAAAACCAGAAACTGTAAATACTTTCAGTAGACAGGTAGTAGGTTTTGAAAATTTCAAAACCAAGGAAAAATTAAAAATTATAAAAAAGTTTAACTCTTGAGGAAAATACATCATTAATATTTTGAAAGGAAAACTCAGAAATGGCAATGGAATCAAAACAAACAACTCTAAGATCTTTCTTTCAACAACAATGTCCTGTTGTTCTTTGTATCCCAAAGTAACAACAATGACGGTCCTTCAGCTCCTGCCCTATGGACATGCAAGGCAGATGCAGCCACCTTCAGCTTTGTTAGAACCAAAATCTAGTCAAGAGTTTACACACAGGGAGCAGCAGCCCCAGTACCAATATAGACTCTGGGGTTTCTCCTTGTGATCATTCCCATACTGTCTATGCTCCTGTTTCAGCACCATTATGGCTTTACTGAACTTAGTTCTCAGTGGCAAAGAGAGTGCTGCATCAGCTCAGTCATACACACACACACACACACACACACACACACACACACACACACACTACACATTTTTGGAGAAGCAGAGATAAGGATTACAAAATGTTCTATTGTGCTTTCTTCCATAGATCATGATGAATAGGTTTAGACTCTGAAACAGAATTTCTTTACTATTTCTTACCTGCCTCCCCTCACCCAATAGATAAATGTACCTATGACATGGCTCATTACTGTCTTCTGAACAGCTCTATTTGACTTTACCCAATTCTTGCCATGTTTCCATGGCTCCTCTGGCTCTGGGTCAAAGTCATATAGTTGAGAATCAAGGAGTTAGTATGGAGATTGAGAGACAAAAATTACTAAGTATCTCCTAGGAAACTAACACACATGTCTAACTAGCCTCCCAAAATAACCCTGATATAAACCTCCCATGGAAAGCAGTTGTTATTTTAGGGGAGATGATCTAAATCCTTGGAATACCATGTATGTTTTAGTCTAGTAGGATAATCTTAAGATTTAATGGTCTGAGTTACATGGTAGCATCCATTCCAGGACAGAATGAGTTATACTTACATCTACGGAATTCAAGGATGGTGCACAAAGGCAAGAGGCCTTGAAGACCACTCAGCATTTCATTCTCAAAATCCTTTCTGTCAGCTTGATATACACAGTAAACTTTATAAAGCTGTAGGAATTTTGCTTCCATGAAAAAAAAGTAAGTAGCCAGGAAAAGATGATCAGTTTTATGTATTACTTTGGTCAATTATGGATTTTTTAAATGTTTTAATGTATTACTTAAATTTTCCCTTATAGTCTAATGTATTTTATGGATAAAATTAATGCTTTGTTTTTGCAATATTTGCTAATTTCAAGCTTCATGTGGTACTTGAGAATGAATAGTAAGGGTCTGAATTATCCAGGTTATAAAAGAGTTCCATAATTATTTATACTTTAAAAGTTATACTAACCCAAAGTAATCAACTGAAAGAGTTTATTCCTAATCACAATAAAGGTGCTATTGACTCGGGTGAAGACCAATACATTTCATTTGATATCCAACACAATGACAGTGCTCATCTTCCCCTTGCTTCAATTTTCTTAATAAGGAATTAGAGTAATTATACACATGCACATTTTTTCCTTCACTGTGGACCCACAGAAGATTAAACACTGGAAAGAGGAAAGAAAGCCATATAAAAAAGAGGAAAGAAAGCCAAAGAGTAAAGGACTTTAAAACTCTAATGACATTTTTGTGAATGGCTTCAACTGTTGCCTTTTCTATTTTGTTATGGAAAGAAACAACAAAAAGTGGGTTGTTTGATGATGATGATGATTACGATAATGACAATGATAATAATGGTGATAACATAACATAACTGCTTAGAGTTTCCTGCATGAAAGTAAATACAGTTCTTTGGCTATTCATTTATTTGTATGGGAAGACTGAATTAAGAAAAACTCAATCCAGTCATTATAAGAACCATGGACATTTTCCAGCTTTTCAAATATTTTATCCCTCTCTTCGATCTGTATGTATAGAATGAATCCTGAATTTCTGTTCAACCATAGTTTAGCCAGTTTAAAATTGCTATTTTATGCAATTGATAAATTAATTCATTCACACAAGTATGGGATAGTAGTGACTTTGTGGAAAGACTCAGAGTGAAAAATGTCTTCTCCCCTAATAAGAAAAAAATGCATTTTTTCCTATCACAAGCTCAGTGGTTTCCTGTGTTTCTGTTTTTACAAAGCAAAATTAATAAGGAAAAGCACAATAATTGCATGGAAATGTAATTTTTATATAAAGATATACTACTGGATTTCTTCGCTATCATTCAGGTTTCTAATTCACAAAACATCAGGTCCTACAGAAGACTTGGGTAAAACATACTCTGTGTAATGCATGGAATTATTATTCATTTAACATGATATAAAGCAAGAGTACATAGATTCTTTAGGAAAACCGTTGTCTATGGAGACTTTCTTGTAACTAGTGCTCCGTTTCCCAGGTTTTTATTATAAACAAACAGCAAATGAAAGTGAACCTGTCAAAAGGTAAAATGATTGCACAGAGCACAGTACAACTCATAAAGTAAATAGTATCCTTTTCTAAATTTTCTGGTACAAATCAGTGATGCCATTGTTAGATCAAAAAAAATCAATGTACTTCTAAGCATAATTTTCTTCCTGTGAATCTACATGCTTATGTATATGAATAGAATACACTCATTTTTATAAAATAGGAAAATTCCTAACCAAGGTCATGAAAACTACATTCTAACTTCTATTTTTCATCCAAAAAATGTCTAATATAATACATCTATTTATGTGTTGCCCTTTGTTTACAAGTAGCCCTCAGAAACAAGGGCATTATTGTTAAGAAAATCCATTCATTTTGGCCATGAATGATAATCTTTTGTGAGTCAGGGGTTACAGGACTAACAACCAGTCAGGAAGAAAGCAAGAGGAACACAGGGTAGAGTTTCCTTTGAAACTCTAAATGGCTTGAGCTTGTAATGCCTTTGGCTTCTTCTTGTCTTTTCTGTAGCTCTCAACTTTATAGCACTTCAGGGAGTACAGAAGAGAGATAGTGCTTTTCCCACCAGTGGGAGGGCATGCTAGAGAGTCTCACCATTAACCAAACTGCAGTGATGTGAGGCCCTCTACCACAGGTGTTCACTTCAGAGAGCATGGTAGGATGGTTGGACACACTTGGATTAAAATTTCCAAACCAGCCAGTTGCTGGTGGCACACCTGAAATCCTAGCTACTCAGGAGATGAAGATCAGAGGATAGTGGTTCAAAGTCAGCCCAGGCAGGAAGTCCATGAGACACTGATTTCCAATTAACCACTAGAAAACCAGAAGTGGCACTGTGGCTCAGAGTGGTAGAGCACTAGTCTGGAGCAAAAAATACTCTCAACGAAAGTGCTTAGGCCCCAAGTTCAAGCCCCACAACAACAAGAACAAATACATAAATAAAATAAAATAAAATAATTCCCAAACTAAGTACAGGGGAATCAGAGGAAACTTGCCTCACAAAAGCCTGCAACCATCTCTAGGATGAAGTAGAGTTTTTCATGATCAATCTTCCTCGAAGAGAAAGCTTCATACCCCATCAACAGCATCAAAATTTAATCTAACAGATACATATACAATAAAAATCCATTTATGCCTATTACATTCAATTTAATTTATATGTGAGTCTCAACAACATAAAAATATTTCAAAGGCATCAATGATTGCCTATTATTTTTGCCTCACTTTTCACTTTCTTTTCCCTTGCTTCAGTTTATCAGCAAGCACATATTAAAAATCCAATTAAGACTGTTTAAAAGCTCAGAAACTCTTCCCAAACTTGTCTTATCATATAAATACTTTTACCTCTCATGCTTCCAGATGGAATTAAAGCTTCCTTTCAACTCTAACTTCTTCTAATGATTTCAAAAAATATTTAATGTTAGGTTATAAAAAGCAACACAGTTCTGTGAATGCATATCATTTAAGCCTCTTTTTAATAATGGAAAATAAAATTTATTACAAATGAAATCTATCCAGAAAATGTTATAAATATTATTGAAACATTTATTGCTAGAACTAAATACTGAGCAATTTTATGCCATAAAATTCTCATTTTATCATTTAAAATGTGTACAGTACAGTATATTCTTTTATAATAAAATTCATTTTACTACAACTTGTCTAACACTATGATTTAATTGTAAATTTGTCATGTTCATTAATGTTCAAATGCAAATGAAGGCAGATTAGTTTCACTTGTCCTAATGTAACTGCTGAATCAACCAGTCTAAAGAAATGTTCATATTCCATATTCCTAAAAAATTAGAAATTCATTTTGAAGGAGATAACACTGATCCAGATGCACTGTATTCATAAAATTGCTTTGTTAGAAGATACCCCCCTTTGAACAACTCTTAAAGGTAATAAAAATTGGGGAAAAAGAATAAAAAATTCATTTTGAATTGTATATTACACCCAAAATCCCAGTCTAGTTTTCAATCCTCAGTACGATTATCATGCTCCTAACCATTTTAAGGTAATCTGGAGTTATAGTTTTCACCTGGGTCCTTCCATAGACACAGTGATGAATTTTTATCTACTTCTTTTTAGACTTCTAGCAGTGATTTGCATGATAGTGAATTCAAACTAACAGCACATTTTTTATAGTTGAGTGATTCTGATTTGAATGGTAGTGAAAAATGACATTTGAAGATGAAATTTCTCAGCTTTAATCAAAATTCTACCATTGGTAGTCTATTAAGGAGAGATTATTTAAGCCTCTTATGAGGATAGATATTTCTAATTCTCACATCCTGATGTGAATTAATTTATCAAAGGTTTTCTTCAGTCTGAGAAGAGATTTGATGGAAGGACAAAACAATAAATGTAGAAGGAAAGACCCTGAAAATGTGGAGAGTGGGAAAAAAATGAGGCCTTATTAGCTCTTAGTAGACACAGACTTAATGAGAATGACTTATTTCTAGATGGGCTCAAATCAACAACCTGACTCCTTAATATTATGAAGTAAAAGCTATCCAACTGGGCAGAGAGATAGCATTAACAACAATTGTAATGTTACAAGTTGAAAGAATTCTGTCTCAGAAACAAGCTTATTGCTGAGATTTCATCCTGTGCTGAATGGAAATTTTATTATTAAAGAAAACACATTTATACCTGTTGAGCAAATGGAAAGATTCTCTACTTAAGGTTATAGTAATCTCTTTGTGTACTCTACCTTGAAATTTGAGATGAGATCATCTCCTCTGGCACAAAGAATACCATAGGGTTTTTTTGTTTTTGATTTTTTTGTTGGTCGTGGGGCTTGAACTCTGGGCCTCAGCTCTTCAGCTCTTCAGCTCAAGGCTAGCGCTCTACCACTTGAGCCACAGTGCCACTTCTGGCTTTTTCTGCTTATGTAATGCTGAGGAATCGAACCCAGGGCCTCATGCATGCAAGGCAAGCATTCTACCACTGAGCCACCTTCCCAGCCCCAAAGAATACTATTTTAATTACAATACTTAGGAGATGGCCCTGGCAGTTTCTAGCCATCTGCCTCTCTGTGTTTTCCTACATGCTATAGTGTGCTTCCTGTGTGACAATGCTAAACCAAGTCTCAGCACCTCAGAATCCTGTAAAAGATGAGCGAATTCCATTGTAGTCAATGCAGTGTTAGCAGAAAGGCAAGGTAAGACCCTCACTCATCAGCTCTGGGCACTGATAAGCTTGGTTTGGCTCTACAGATACATTTTCTTCCATTTTTCTGCTGAAGGATGTCAGGCTGACATAATTGGGACCTTAGAAGTAAATCTTCATTTTTGACTGTGCGTTTGCGTTCACGATGCTTTTCCACAATCTACAAAAACATCTGAAGTTTCTCCTTGTTACCATCTTTCCCTAAGTCCTCTGAGTTTATCTTCAGTACTTTGCATGTTTCTGACATTTTTGGGGCGGGGGGGAAGAACTCAATTTAATGTACTGTTACTACATTGCAAAAAATTACATGTAAAATATTAAAATCTAATTTATTTTATGTCCTCTTAGTTAATAAAGAATAATAATTATCAAGTGAAGATAGTCATTTTAGGGACTATATTTCTTAACTGCAGATTTCACCTGAATCTTCTCATCTTTGGTCATAACCAAGTATAATTGTGAGCCAGTGCATCCCGAGGCCATTCCTGAACTTTCCTACTGCATTGTTCAAACCTGTATTTTTGATTATGAAAACATTGTATTACTTTTTCATACCTTCATTTAAAAAAAGTTTGCCTATGGCATTCATCTTTGGAAGCTCTTGCCTCTTATCTTCTTCCAATCTTTTACTACCTAATATCCTGTCTCTCATTGAAGAAAAGCCCAATAAATGTGTAATGAATAGATGGATGGTAAACCAGTAAATGTATGATGTTGTACATAAAAATGATTTTTGTATATAATGAATTATGCAAACGATCCTTTAATAAGTTATTTGGTACTGCTATTTTATATATAATCCTTAGCAGCTTAATGCTAAATAATAAATCTAACAGGGAAATAAAGAAAAATACATATTCTCTCACAGGCCTTAGAAAAGGATGTAATCTCATTTTAAGCAATAGCTAATGATTTGAAATTTGAATTTCAGTATGGCAGATTTTGTTTGCTATGTAAGTCACAAATTCAGTTAACTTAAATATAACTTCATTCAGGAATGAAGTTATAAATAAAAATAACTAAGAGACTGGTTTGCTTTCCTGCTAGAGTCATCAGCTAAGCATTTTCACTTTATAGAAATGTAGAAATGATTACAAAGGGATTAACGGAAAGTCATAAAGTATTTCTTAAGTACATGCTCATAGATTGAGTCCATTTTCCCTGAGAATATTATTAGTGACTTTCAAATTGCCCATAAAACTGCATGCTTCCACTTAAAAGTCCATCAGAATACCTAATGGCAAATCCACCAGTAGAAAAAAATTAAGCATCTGCCATTATACATGTGCTATTACTCCATTGTAGGCCTTCCAGGCAAATCTGTGCAAACTCTCATAGTTGTATGGCCATGCCATCTTCAGCCTCCAACACCTTTCATTTCTTCTTTTTCTTTTTGATAATGCTGACTACAAACACAACCATTACAGTGTCACTTCTTTCACATACTTTAAAACCACTATTCTCAGGGTCATTGATTGGAAGCTGTCTCCTCTGGTCAGAAAAGATTAAATCCCTGACCAAAAGCCTTGGTAAGATATGATCCTTCATTTGCTCTTTACAATGACACAGGAATTGTGTGTCTCAGTTTAAAAAAAATACAGTTGTGCTTGGGGTTATCTTAAACCTACTTGAAATCTTTTGCCCTACCAGGAAAGTGTGAATTCTTTAAATAAGAACCTAGGTCATTCAAATCTCCAATTGAAGTTCAGAATAGAAGTAAATATTTACCAGTGTGTCTGGCTCATTTGACATACTGACTGATTGGCTTCTGTCCATCAAGTAAGGAGCCCAGAGCTCTTCCTGTTCCCACAGGCAGTGCCTGAATTATTTCTCTTTAAACACTTGTTAGATCCTTAGTTGTAGGTGTAAGCCTTATGCCCACCTTTGGAGCTCAGCTCCATCCAGACCTGAGCTCCTCTCTGCCCTGGAGTTCCAGGCTTACAGCTGGCCCCTCCCTCTCTCCACCCAGACCCACCTGAACTCCCATCTACCTCACCTCCTACCCTCAGACCATGCTGCTACCTAGATAGCAAGGTCGCCATGTACTCTCTCTCTCTCTCTGGGGGCAAATATGGCTCCTCTAATAAACCTGTGATAATCTTTCTCCTGTGCCTGCCTGCCTCCACGTGGTTCCCTGGGCTGGATGCGAGGGCTCCTTTCAGTATGGTATGCTAGAGGACTCCCCCTGCCAATTTCCTTGTGTAAGGCATACCTAGGCCTATTCATCTAACTAATTAACTCATCTGTTCTTTTTCCTCTGACTCCATTCCCTCACTGTATCCCACTTCCCTGGACATACAACTGTTGCACTGAGGGTAGAATATAACTTTTTTCTGGTGACTACATAGTAAACCCTCCTATGTCCTATCCCTTCTTTTTCCATCATTCCATTTTCTTGGGCCTTTATGAGATTTATCGCTTCGGCCACAAAGATACCATAATCCTGGAAGAGAAAGAGAGAACTTAGCAACTACAATGGCTTCTAGCACATTGCCACTCAGCCACATTATGGTAAGACCCCCTTGCTTAAGAAGGACCCTGAGGGGCTGGGAAGATGGCTCAGTGGTAGAGAGCTTGCCTTGCATGCCTGAGACCCTGGGTTCGATTCCTCAGCACCACATAAGCAAAAAGAAAAAAGCCGGAGTGGCACTGTGGCTCAAGTGGTAGAGCGCTAGCCTTGAGCTGAAGAGCTGAGAGACAGCGCCCAGGCCCAGAGTTCAGGCCCCACGTCTGGACCCAAAAAAAAAAAAAAAAGAAGGACCCTGAAAGGCAGGTGCTATCCTTGGGACACACAAATTTAAATTAACAGAAGACTTGAATGCAAATGGCAACAAATGGGCATGCAGTTTCTGCTCAACACAATCTCCTATGTTTTTACATAACTCTAACTCTCCACTGAATTCCATTATATGCTTCAGATTATGCTAACAACCATTGGTAGGAAAAATAACAGAGCTACAGTAGAAAAGGAAAATGAACACAAGAGATGTGAAAGGAAAAATAAACTGTAAAAATCAGTCATTATCAATTGTGGATAAAATTTTAAATTAAGAAAAAAAATTAAGAATAACATTACGAGAAAAGCTAACAATGCTTCTCAGAAAAAGTTTATCCTATATTATAATCAACAAGAGATGACCAGGCATGAAACAAAAAGAAAAGAAAAACACAAAATAAACCAGCACAGTGGCTCACACCTGTATTCCCAGCTATGGGGGGCAGAGATTGTGAGGAACAAAACTTAGGCTAACTTGGGCAAAAAGTTAGTGAGTCTCCATCTCAAACAATAAGCCACGTCTAATGACACATGGCTGTGATATAAGACCACTCAAGAAGCTGTAGACAGGAGGATATAAGTCTGAAGCCGACACTGGACAAGATCCTATCTGAAATACACAACCAAAGCAAAAGTGATCTATGGGTGTAGCTCATGCGGTAGAGCACGCAGAGTCCTGAGTTCAAACTGCCATCCTATCACTAACACTACCCCTCCCCCCCAATAAAATACCAGTAAATAAAAAGTAAAAAGGGCAAAATGCAGAAATGCACAAAGACAAACAATAATGTCAAATGACTTGTAGTAAATCTTTAGGTAAAGAAGAAACAATAGTGTAGGGAAAGTTTCCCAATTGGAGGAAAAAGTCTGAACAAATGTAATGTACTGACAATACCTTATCAACCTAACATGTTTTGTGATTTTCAAAACATAAAATGCATCCTACATAACTTTAATTAATCAAGACCATCATGTTTGGCACCTTCAAGAAAAGGAGGAAGGGAAGCAGGGAGGGAGGGATAAAGTAAAAGCTGGATCCTCCTCTTCCCATAGCCACTGCAAACCCTAGAACACCTCACGGAGTGAGCTGACATCCTTGCCTCCGGTACACCACAGTTCGCTGTCTCCCTCTGCCCTTCCTTACTTAATGGGTGCAGAACCAAAAAGTATGCCCTGATAAACTTAATATTCCTCTCAATCCCCGCTTTAGGATGAGCTATTTCAGTACCCAATACACAAGTGTCACATCTTATGTGAGCGCAGCAGCGCCTCCTGGAGGCAGAACTGCTTCATCCTGAGATTGGAACTTAGTTCTGGTCCTCATAAGTTAGGAAATAGGACGCTGACACTGATCTAGGAACTCCCTTTACATGGCTTGTTGAAACATTATTAGCTTATTTCAGAAGAATAAAGATCAGGTAGGAATGTAAAAACATGGCATATTAATATTGCCCTTCACAGCTCTAACATTAAAAAGTGTGGATTGTAAAAATGTATAACTTAGTTTCTCAAGGGAAAAAAAGTATGTGCATTTTGTTCTTTTCTGGGAAAAAAAAAATCCTGGTACCAGTTACTGGAAAACTGAAAGGGCTCTAAAACTTAGGAGAGAAAACAAACTATAAAGTGAGCAATAATATTAACAATGAAAAAGTAGCAAAACCAAAAAATACTCTTAAGGAGGAGAAATTAATTTGAAATGTGAAATAAATTTAGAAGATATTACAATTTTTTGGACTATCAGAATCAGTAAGACGGAACACTAAAACAAATGTCTATCAAATACCTTTTGCAACCCTTAGGTCTCATGGCCCTCATCTATATTTATATTTTTTTGAATTTGGTCATTCTTTTCATTTAAAGATCCCCCCCCTAAAAAATACCTGATAATTCCTTCTTCTTTGCCTATTTCTTTTTTATCTGTCAATTGTTTTTCCTATCTAAAGTATATCGATGCCTTTAATCCAATGTAAGTCCACTGAGACAAACCAATACACCACTTCCTCTTATTGGGAACCTTTCTCGCTTAACTTTTCAGTGTATTCTTCACCTCCTTCTTGTATAAGTCAATTTCTTCTCCATTCTTCAAAAAAAGAGAAAGTTCAAACTGAAAGGTAGTGGGTGACACAAATTCACTAACATAAATTCAACTACCTCCTCCTCCTTTAATTCAATGAATTATGTCCCAAAGAAATATAGATATTCCAGCTTAGGGAAAGGAGAAGTCTTGTACTTTGGCAAAATAGCAACAGCTGATTTAGTAGCCATGAGAATGATTGTGCATCTGATCACTGACAGGAAAACAGAGGGTCTTATTTACTGTCTTTTGCTTTGGTCTTCTAAGTAGGTACTGTTCTCTGTTTACTTTCTCCTTAGCTGTAGGCCCTGGAACAATGTTGAACATGATGTTGACCGGCCCTGGTGCCAGACAGGATCAGAGGCTCTGGAATATTTACAGTTTCCCTTCTTCTGCTTCCATAAATGAAAAGGACAGTCTGAATGGAGAAAATCAAGGGGCCAGCTGGCTAAAAACACTACTGGCAGCAAAGCACTTGGGCCCCTTCCAAGAGCTGGTGTTTAAAGAGAGGCCATTTACAGAGCAAATCTTAACGACCACAGTAATGGCTCAGGACCTTTAGCTGTAGCATGGGGTTGGAAAGTCTTAAACAAACAATTCACATTTCCAAACTTTGGAACCTATTACATATCTCTTTCTCCCTAAGAAGTTTAGTAGTCTAATAATAAATGCCTTAAAATAGCAAGTCCTTTATCCCCCATAATAAAAATCACAAATACATTTTACGTACTTTGAGAACGCTCAACAGATTCTGTGCCATGGTGACCAGTACCTTATTTTTGCTTAAAATCATTCATATATAAAAAAAGAAAGAAAATAAGTTTTAAGAAATTGGGATGGAAACACAGAGAAACAAGAAATGACCTAAGAATTTAAATAAAGTAGTCTGGATGACAGCCAGATAGTTAAAGGAATTTGAGGGGTATTTGTATATCATGAAGCCAACTGACAAAGATTTCCTTTAAAGAAAAATCAGTTACTCCAACTTAGGCCATAAAAAAAGTAAAGAGAAAAGAAAAGAAAAGAAAATGCAGTAGTCTTCCTTGGTGGAAGAACAGGGGAGGTGGAATCCTATTGAAGCATGAGAAATCTAGTCCACACGTGCTAATCACTTCCTTTTTAATTTTTGTGTGTCTTGTCAGGCCCTGATGAGGACACCCATGAACTGGCCATTATTTAACCCTTGTCTCTCTGATGGGTAGCAAATTAGAAATACACGTACTACCAAATTCAGAGATCTAGATTTATAATCCACATAATTCTATACCAGATAAAATCTTTTTTTTTCCCCAGGCCCAGAAGAAACTGAAGGTGATTCAGCAAAGCTGCCAGTATATGTGTGTGGAGATATACATATATATATATATATCCATATATATGTATATATACACCTGTGTGTGTGTACATGATTGGGGAAAGGAATGGAAGAGAGACCCATAGAAAAGCCCCAGGGGTCCAACCAAGTAGCTGCATCCAGCTGCAGTTCTTTGACGCTCTATAATCCTGGGAATGGATAGAGCCAGTAGCTTGAGACCCCCTTAGAAGGCATTATTACCTCGATATAGGGGACGATCTTGCAAGAAAAGTCCTCCAGCAGCCATTTCTTGGTCAGCTCGTGGAAGATGACGAGTGGAAGGCAGAAGAAGATGATGAGAAAGTCCCAGAAGGCCAAGTTGGCTAAAAGAGAGTTGGAGATGCTGCGCATGTAGTAGTTGTGGCACACGATGCACATCACCGCCAGGTTGCCAATGATGCCGGTGCCAAAGATCACCACGGACAAGCACATGACCGCGTAGGCTCCATAGGACTCCTGGGTCAGCGGGTAGAAGGGATTCTTCAGTCTCAAGCGACGGCTTGTGCTGTTCCCCCGGCGGGGACCCCCAGGTTCGTGGACCTCATCACCCAAGGACCCATTCTGGGGTAGCGCCCTCCCGGGGAGCGCCACAGTGCGCCCTTCCAGCCCTAAGGGTCCGTAGCCCAGCTTGGGAGGAAGTTTGTGATGGGAACCTTGGAGTCCCCCGGCTCTCCTTGGCCAGTAGAAAAGATCCCTGGCTCCTGGCT
Source organism: Dipodomys ordii (assembly GCF_000151885.1). NCBI lineage: Eukaryota > Metazoa > Chordata > Mammalia > Rodentia > Heteromyidae > Dipodomys > Dipodomys ordii. Next base: position 3,725,367 of record NW_012267264.1, on the reverse strand, counting down.
CCGGCTCCTGGCTGCGTCGTCGGGGAATGCCCGAGCCTCTGGGACTCTCCTCTTCCTCTTCGGAAGTCTGCAGGTAAAGTTGGAGATCCGTGGGGTCCCCTCTCCTCGGATTTCCAGGGCGCTCCAGACCGCGGGCACTTTTCCATCTCCAGCGGCCGGGGGACCTCGTCGGGGGTCCCGAGAGCCGAGGCTCGGACGCCTCCGCCCCTCGGTCCGCACCTGGGTCACGGCCGGGGACCACAGGTTGGTCCCAGGAGGACGCCACCTGCCCGGCCGCCTTCAGCCCTCCTTCCCTGGGCTCACGGACTCGCAGGACGTCGCTCGCAGCAGCATTTCCCGGTCCCCGAGCATCTCGGCTGCGACGCTGGATCAGGGGTGAACAGCTCTCCCCAAGACACGTCTGACTCCCCAGCACCGAAGAGACACACGCCCGAAGCAGCAGGAGAAGCAGCAGCGGCGCCAGGCGAGCGCCTGGCGCGCCCGGGCGGCGCATGGCTGGGCGAGGGCGCCCCAGGCAGCCGGATTCTGGCTCGGGACCGACACCTGCTGCCTAACTCGCGGCGGCCAGTGAGACTCTCATCACGCACTCCCTCCCCTCCCGCCCGGAGCGCGGGGTAGGGAGGACGCGCGCAGGGGGCGTGGGGGATGGGTCCTGGGAGTCATAAACACATCCTCACAAGTCTTCCCCGCGATCGGCGTTCTGGGCTTTTCTCCCCACCAGATGCAATCCAAGCTCCGGGTATCCTTGAAGATTCTGGGAGGAAAAACAAAACAAACACAAAAAAGAAAGCTGGTCCAAGGGGCTGACCTTGAAAAGTTGCGAACACCACCTGCTGATGGACTGCTGCGGCGACGGGCCCGGCGAAGCCCCGCACGCTCCTCCCTGCCTCCGGGTGGTGGCTGCCTGGTAGTGACAGTTGCTGGGCTTATTTACATCCTTTCCACACGGCTGGATCCCGTGGCCGGCCGAGTCCCCTCCCCTTCCCCCCGCCCCCCCCACAGGTGACTGTGACAGGCACAACCCCCCTCCCCGCTCTCTGCGAACAGGTTGCCAAACAGAGGCTCCGAGGGATGGCACCTGGCAAACTCCTGCCCCACCGAAGTCCAGCCACTTTGCCACCCAGACGCAGCCGGATTCCCGATCCGCGCCCACTGCTTCAACTTGCTTCTCCTCCGGCTCAAAGTTGACCGGGCGGAGGGCACCGGCGGCGGGCTGGGCGACCTGCCCCTGCGGGGCT
>NW_012267264.1:3623283-3723684 GCF_000151885.1 Dipodomys ordii | reverse complement strand
CCCCCCCCCCACGGTGGTTCACCACACACAACCCCCCCCCACACACACACACACGTTTCATTCATGCCTTTTGTAACAGCTTTCCCCCGGAGCTGGGAGTGGCCCGGGAGCCAGGGCGGAGGCTCGGAGCCCCAGGAGTTCCGCTGAGCTGGTTCAGTGCCCCTGGGGACCCGGAGCCCGGAATCCCCCGGGAGGGCGGGGTGAGAATCGAGGGGGAGGGGCGGGGCAAGAGTGGGCGTGGCCGAGAGGGGAGAAGTGGGGTTACCCAAGCCATACCAGGCGGTAGCTCACGCCCGGCTGAGGCTGTGGTGCGCATGCCCAGGTTTAGAGATTAGACAGGAGCGATGGGGAGCGCTGACTGAAGCTTCACGTCCAGGGGCTGAGCCGGGTGCAGAATGAACATGCTCGGGTTGAACTTGCACCTTTAACACTAACTTAGGAAGCATCCAGCCACACTGGTTACTTCCAGCTACCCAGAGCACAAGGCCAGTGAGGACTACCCAGGGGGTTGTGCATGCGGGCTTGGAAAGAGCTGTAAACTCAACTAACAGCCCTGGAGCTGAGCGTCTTTGTATAATCCCACTCCCCCGTGTAGCCAATAAGTGAAAATAGCAGTTAACAGCCATGTATCAGATAAAGCAAAAGAAAATGATAAAGAAGACACAAACATTCTTCCAGGTAAAATGACCACCCCAACAAAATGAACTGATCTAACGTGTAAGAGGATGTGAGCAAGGCGTGCTAATCATGATCAGAAGCCTAAAGGCTCCCAAGCAGAGGTACTCCTTCCTGATCGCACGAGTTCAAGCAGAGGAGAAGGAAAGAATAACGGGTCAGTACATTGTGATCCCAGGAGTCCTTGAAAGTGGAAGGCAGAAGGGGGCAGAGCCACAAGTTATATGAGCCAGCTCTGAGGGCCTGAACAGGGCTCTGCTACCCTCGGAGAAGTCTGGCCTGCCCAACTATGAATATGTGTTTTCAGACACTCAGTTGGTGGCTATTTGTTGCAACAGCAAGAGTCATCGAATACACAAGGCAATGTGGAATTATAGACAAGAAATAGAAAATATGAACTGTGAAAGTAACTCCAGAAAAAAAATGTACAGAAAGCTAACTCAAAGTATGACATTAAAGAAACCAATCATTCAACAATATGCACTCATGAGAAGACAGGAGTTTGTCATGGCCTAGGGAATATATATACACTAATATAAAATAAAAACAATACTTTAATATCAAAATCAGAAAAAAATACAAAGAGGGAAATGTTTGCAGGCTAGAATATAAGACTAATGCCCAATATTTACAAAACAAATCTAGTAACTGACAAGGAAAAATAATACCCAATTGAAAATGACTGACAAAGCATGGGATCAATAATTTCACCAAACAGAAAAATTACATAACCAATGAAGATATAGAAAGTTAGCTAATAATTAGAAAAACCCAAATTAAAATACAGATGAAATTGAACCCAATTAAACTGGCAAAAATCAAAGAGAATGATAATAGTTAACTAAGACAACAGGAAGAAACAGGCTCTCAAACTCTGCTGTTGAAAGAAAAGTAATTTATTAATACTTTAAAACATTGAAGGTCTATATGTTCTGAGAACATACTAGACATAAAAGCATACCCTAGTATAGCTTTGGATTGTAGCAAGCGTAAACCTCCATATTATTTTTTCAGACTAAAAAGGATACAAATGGTGTCAATGTAAGAATACAAATTTTAATATTATTGTAGAAAAAATAAAAGGTAGACACTGGGTGCAATGCCAGAGCCTGTAATCCTAGATGCTTGGGAGGCATAAATAAGGAATCATGATTCAAGGACAGCCTACGCATGAAAGTTCACAAGACTCCATCACCTAATAGCTGGGTAGCGTGACATGTGACTATCACCTCCAGTAACAAAAGGTAGCACAAGCAGGAAGATTACAGCCCAGACTGACCTGGGCATAAATTAAGACCCTACCTGAGTTCAATCCACAGTACTGAAACACCCAGACACAGACACACACACACACACACACACACACACACACACACACACACACACACAAATAAATAAAACCCAGACTTTCCTGTATCAATCAGACTGCATCCTGCATCCCAGAAACAGTATACTTAAGCTGTTGAACTTCAGCAGCTTAAATGTATGATGTCCCTTCTGTGTAACTTTTATTTATTTGTTTGTTTGTTTTGGTCGTAGGGCCTGAACTCTGGGCCTGGGAGCTGTCCCTCAGCTCTTCAGCTCAAGGCAAGTGCTCTACCACTTGAGCCACGGCACCACTTCTGGCTTTTTCTGCTTATGTGGTGCTGAGGAATAGAACCCTGGGCCTCATGCATGCAAGGCAAGCACTCTACCACTGAGCCACCTTCCCAGCCCACTTCTGTGTAACTTTTAAGATGAATACAAAACAATTTAAGTCATATTTTATATCCTGAAAGATATATAAGTGGAAAATATACAACTTAAGAATACCAGTCAATTCAAGAAATAGCAATGAGAATAATATGGGAGGAATCCTCTCCACTAGCTGTGATATTTTGTTTCTTTAGAAAGAATGCAGGAAGAGAATAATCTGGGTTAACTGTGGAGTGACTGGGGGGCAGAGTTGCCAAAATAAAGCCAGTGATAGTTCCTCCTTCTCATCTGATTATCTTGACCCCTAGGTCATATGTGCAACCAGTTTTCCTCTTCATTTTTACTTGAGATTACCTGAATGTGTCACAGAGTTGAACCTCAACTCAGAAAGGAATTGAGGTTAAACAAGGGGCACCCCTTGATCCCTTTCCTAGATGCGCCAGTGCAATTTTCCCATGAATGACTTGAGTCTGGCCTCTTTCACAAAGTGGTGGGCTATATCACCTGTGTCTACTGTGGGAGGAAGGGCTGCTGTGCATGTTTGTGTTGAGACCTCTCTGTTCTTCAATACACCCCCCCCCTCACTTCTCCACTTAAACAATAGTGCTTTCCTGGCTACTTAAGTAAGGACTTTATTCTGGCCACCCACAAAAACACAGAGAGCACAAACTATGGTGCTGGACCTCAGCACAAAATCAGGTATTGGACTTTTATTCAGAAACACAATTTTGTCACCTTTAAATCAGAGATACAAATACCTCCCTGTGGCTCTGCCCACCCGAGTTGTTATGTTGATTAAGTGGATATGAAAAGACAAGTTGAAGTAGAAAATATTCAGTGTTGTGGTTGCTTCAAGTATTAGTACTGTTTAACCATTAAATATTTTTAAATGCCATTAAGAACTTACAAGCTTTAAAGGAGAATAAGCTTGATCAATAAACTTCGAAAGTAACAGGCTTATTTTATTTAAAAATTTAGAATGCATTCACTGCACCAAGAAAAACAAATGTCTTACAAATGTTGCCCAAAGCTTATCTCAGCTGTAAGTATAATTTTTAAATGGGAGTAGTGACAGTTAATCTATTTTTGCAGTTTGCACTTGAGAAATACAAATGGCAAAAGAAGTTAGCTGGTTACTGTCTGGCAGAGAACCCCAGTCATTTATCTATACATAAAGTAGTGACTTAAACATAGAGTTTTCTCTGTGTAAGCATTCTAGAGGGGTTATATTACATAATATTGATTTTTTATACAAAAGAGAACATGTAAAGTATTAGCTGTCTCGACATTTCTATAAAATCCATTACACACCCTTTAGAGTGTGGTGAGTTGAAATAAAACATATTATGGATGAAAAGAAATGACTATATAAGTTTTAAGGTACATCATTAAGCAGGAAAAAATTTTACCCAGAAGACAATTCTCCTCCCAAATATTTTCCTTATACTTTTGCTTCAGAGAATTACAAAGGACTATGCTTCCAATAGAAAGTGTAGCATGCTCCCAACAGACTTTTCCTAAGATTCAAATTTTTAAAAGTGAAACAACAGCAAAATAAAACAAACAAAAATCTTTGACTTACTAATTGTAATTCTGGAAGATTCCATTGTCCAGCTAGTCCACTCCTTATCTTTTGCCACATATGAAAGACTGATGAGAATTAAGGGGGACAGGGAGTATTCTTTTAGGGATTATAAATCCATACAGTTGTGTTTCTTTAAAACTGTGAAACATCAAAATTACTTAATATGTAAAAAGGAAGAACAATATTTTGAATAGTCCTTTGTTCATGTCAAAAAATAATGTGGCTCTTGTGATGATAAAATATGTTTGGACCCTACTTGTATCATTACTCTACCCATCAGAGCAACTATTCTTTAAAAAAGAAAGAAAGAAAGAAACTAGAATACAAAAAGAGGTAAAAGTAAATCAGCATATATGTAACTAAATGTTCACACATTTCTGTGGCTACAAATGCTGGTGAAATGCAGCTTCACTTTTCTAAATGAAAACCCATTGAGAAACAGATAATTAGGCACTCACTGCGCCTTGAGTCAATAATGATGCCAGGCATGATCTGAGACCAGAGAATCTCAGGGTTTGTTCTGTCAGAGTTTCTCAAGTGATACACTTTCTTTTACCAGTTAATTACATTGCTTTAACGTTATGTCTTATAAACACATAGCCAGTAGAAAATCTCAAGAATTATCCTGAGGGAAGATCATATTATTGAGAAACATTTTTTCTTCTTTTCCTACTACTTGGGTCAAAGGTATATGTGCTAATAACAAGAGTCCTCTGAAAACTCTCCAAAACAAACCATTCTCATCTTCTGTAGCCCTATCTCTGACCAAATATATGCTATAAGTCAGTTTTTTGTGACAAGCTGATACTCGATATGACCCAAATGCAAAAGCAATCCAAACTACTGAAGTATCAGTCATTACCAAACATAACAAATGCTAATACTTTTGACTAGAAATTAATCTTTGTACACAGATCTAATGAGGCAGACCATGCATTTCTCTGGGAAGAGTGAAAGGTTGACGTTGTTTGGAGGGATTTTAGAAAAGAACACACCATAGATTTGGCTCTTTTAACAACCTACTAGATTTGAACCCCCATAAAAACAAGTCGTTTAAGGATACAGGTGGACCTGTTGCAACAATGAGAAGTACAAGTTGTCAGGTCGAAAATGAGTTTTACAACGTTGGTGGGGGGGGGGAGGCGGGGGGGATTGGGTGGGGGGGGGGGGGGGGGGGCTGGGAAGGGATGTGAAGGGGAAACAAAGGAGGAGGCTGCAATGCTTGATAAGAAATGTACGCATTATCTGCCCATGTAATTGTAACCCCTCTGTACAGTGTGTTCACAAAAAAATAAAATAAAAAAATGGTTCTCAAAAAAAATAAAAGAAAAATAAATCAATGAAGACATCTAAGCCTGCCTTGAGTCTTCACACTTTCATTAGCCATTTCATTGATTCATAGTTGAAATATAAATGGTACCATGACAAGTTTTGCCTCATGAGGATTATAAAACTTTATCCTAAATACTGGTCAACAAGAAATAAACGTTTCCAGTGCAATCTTTGGGTTGCTTTCCTTAGCTTTGCAGGACAGAGTTCTCTGTCCATTTTATATTTATTTTTAACCCTCAAAAGGTATAGGAGGTGTGTCTATTATTACTGCAGTCAGCTGACAGCTATTATAGAAGTTTTGTTTTTTATTTCACTCTATGATATTTTTAATTCTTTACCTAATTTTACAAAGGAGTTTCAGTTTAACATGAAAATGTAACCTTTGGCTCAAGGTAGTCAATGGTAACGTTTGTATTTTTAGTTTGCCATAGGCACCTTCCAAGCTAGCCACAGATTGATGCCTGCTCCATGAAATCTGCATTTTTCCCTGATCACCCATCCATAGACATTGTGAAAGCTTTTGTTTAGGCTTTCAGACAACAAAGAAACTGAAGTTTCCTCTTCAGCGGCAGAAGCCACACACCCACCATGGCATGCTGCAGACCTTTGTAGTGGCCTGACCTGGGAAAATGTGTCCTCTGCTGATGGCTGCGTCCACATGGTGGCGCTTCTGGACAGCACAGGGTGCAGCATTTTTCCCTCCCAAGTTTCCAAGAAGCTTCTTAGCTTAAGGGAGAAGAGGAGATGCATTTGCTCTTTGACAAGATTTCTGTCAATGTCAATATCAGACATCATATAATAAATTGCATTGGTAAAATAGAATTTGACGTCTAATCCCTTTAGAGATACAGATATTAAGACTAAAATGGGTGAGGTTATTTTCTCTCTATCATGCAGTGCAGTAGAAATGGAACTTGCATTAAAATTCAGAGCTTTTAAGGGAAAGAGACAGAAATTCTGGGAGGGTTCCTGCAGGAGCTGGAGAAAGCCAGATATATAAAATGGGAGAAAAAAGAGTCCATGATGCAGAGAGCCTACAGAAAAGACATGAAGAGGAGAAGGAAGATAGACTGTATAAGAAGCAAGAGCAGTCCATGTTATGTTAAGAGTAATATAAAAAGTTTTGGTCTTAAAAATGCCTATAATTTATTTTTGGAAGAGCTGCTTAATTATAGAAACAGGTCATTTGACCTACAGATAAACTTGTGAATATGATGACCTCCAAATACACATTATTGTGTCTATGTATGTGCCAACCTACTACTGTGGTATGTAGTCTGGCCAGACAGTGGTGAGCAAGGAGGTCGTGAACCCTTAACCTCTAGGACCAGTTAACACTATGTTCTTCATTAGAATTTAAAATGGAGCCATATTCTCACAATCACATTTTTTTTTCTTTTGTCATAGGGCTTGAACTCTGGGTCTGGGTGCTGTCCCTGCGCTCTTCAGCTTAAGGCTTAGTGCTCTACCACTTGAGCCACAGTGCCACTTCTGGTTTTCTGGTGGTAGTTATTTGGGATAAGAGTCTCACAGACTTTACCACCCAGGTTGGCTTTGAACCACAATCCTCAGATCTCAGCCTCCTGAGTAGCTAGGATTATAGGCGTGAGCCACCAGCCCCCAGCTCTATCACAAATATTTTATAATGAAATTACTTTCTCCTCCCTAGGACCTTCTATGCTCTTGTATAATTACATGAACAGCGATGTAGCACTTTAAAATATTCTAGTCTACCGAGACCTTTTGGAAAAAAATAAATTCATATTGCTTTAAAAAGTCTTGGTTACTGCTAATTCCCTTTTGGTGATGTGGTGGAATGTCATTGAAGGAAATGGAATTCTCTTTTTAACTACCAATAAAAAGACAGCTTTTGTGTATTGGATAAAATGATGACCCATGCAGAGAGGAGTGAAGGGGTCTTGTGCATTAGGAACTAGTTATCATGTACAGCATAGGTTCACAAATAAGTCTTTTAAATACAAAGGGGATTGACTAAAATTCCCATTGTGAAAATAAACAATGTGATGTTAAATCTGGAATTTGTATTCCATATGTCCATAAATGGGGTTACCTTAATAAAGATGTTTCACATAAAAGAGAATATGCCATGATAAAATTATCTGTAGAATGGAAATGGAAAGTGCTACAAAGACATAGAAAAACACCTTACATACACTAGTGACAAGATCAAATGGATGTCCCTAAGGATTTAAACTGAGCTGGGTGTCTATGGCTCAAGCCTGTAATCCTAGCTACTCAGGTGGCTGAGATCTGAGAATTGCAGTTTGAAGCCAACCCCTGCAGGAATATCTGTGATATTCTTATATCCAATTAGTCATAGAAAAAGCCGAAATGGCACTGTGGCTCAAGTTGTAGAGTGCTAGCCTTGAGCAAAAAAGAATACAGGAACAGTGCACAGGCCCAGAGTTCAAGCTCCAGGACTGCCTGCCCCCTTCTTTGCAAACAACAACAACAAAAAGATTTAACCTGAGACCTGTGGGTGTTGTACATGGGAGAATAGGAGGAAAGAGGGAAAAGGGCAAATGAAACCAGGAGGGGCTGAAATTCAGCAGCACAGACATTACAAAATGGCAGTGTGGATAACAAGCTGGAAACAGAGTTGAAACAAGCGGGGAGAGGTGGACCAGAGAGTCAGTAAAGGTATACATAATACATTCGGAATGGACGTAAGACCCAGCAATCTTCAACAAAAAGAGACCCGATAGTATGTACAGTAAAAGTGACAGGAATAGAGGGAGAGGGCAAAGGGAGGGGCAGGGAAATATTTGAACAAAGATCCATCCCTCACTTCCTCCGGACACTTAGCTTTCCTTTCTGTCTACATTCCTTTGCCCCTCGCCTACATCATGAAATTCACCTGTCAACTCCTTCCTTTCTTAGGCATGGAAAAGTTAGTCATTGGCATGATTCTTTTTTGGTTGTTCAGTGTTCCAGGAGAGGCTGCAACAAGGCCAGATAACCATTCCTGGGCTTCTAACCCATGGCAGAGGAAATGTGTAAATCGAATAGCATATAGCCTTTACAGACAGCTCACAGTTACATTATGTACAGAAGTGAATTCTAGGACAATTGTCAGTCTGTGAAGGGATTCTGAACAGGAAGAGCAATGTGTTCATGCACTGACTATTCTAGAGTTTTGCCTTTAAATTTGTATAAGACTCTTTTCATATATTGATTGAGTCACTAAACAAAAATGTTGTGCCCATAAGCCATGAGGGTTTTCACATATAAACAAGTATCTGCTATAGAAACTATAATGGAGGAGTGTAAAGGAGGGAAGAACATTATGCCCTCCCACATCTCTACTTGCTCAATCTTCGAAGGTGAGTTTGTAGCATAACCCTTCTGGAAGCTGTTACAGGAAAATGAGTCATATACCTCCACTGTCCCCTACATGCCTTGGGACACATTCACAAGATAAGATGTGTAACCTAGGATTTTAGCACTGGAGCAGAGTTACCTAATTCTTCCAGAGAATATGGAAGCTGAGTGGCAAAAACATTTCTCCTGTCTGGGCTTGAGAAGAAGAGAAATGAAACAAGTGAAATGTTTAAGAAAGATGATACAAAGAGCTGAGGGACAGCACCCAGGCCCAGAGTTCAGGCCCCACAACCACAGACCCCCCCCCAAAGATGATACATATATATATATAGATAGATAGATAGATTTAAAATATATATATATTAAAAAAGACGGTATATATACATATATATCTATACTGATAGCATATATACTGTATATTATATATACATAATATATAGTACATAATCACTGTTTATTGTCACCCCACTGTATAAGTAGATAGCTGATTTTTTTCTCCTATTATACTCTGAATTAATACTCAATAATCAAACTTTCCCTATCTTTCTCTCATCAGACTTTAGTCACCATTATTCCATTTTAACTGATGACACTATCCGGGAGAGCTTTTTTTCTCTTCACTACGGCAGTTCTTAATTTTGAGTTGTTTACAATCTACAGCTAGACATCAAAATTATATAAAAAAGCACTTTTAATCTCTAAGAAGTTCTATAACTCTATAAACTTTGGGTGCCATTTGGAAAAATCAGTTCAGTTTTATTTTATGTGGACATCCTGTTAATCTTCTATTGTTATAAAATTATTATAATTTGAAGTTACGACTGAGAATGCTCAATAGATGTTGAAGCTTGCTAACTGGGGAAAATATATTTAGTAGAAGTATACCTTCAGACCGCTACTTAAATCAAAATTACTCTGTGTTAACTAGCATTTTTATATAGATTATATTAATGGATGATTAGATGATAAGCATGAGGTTTTCATTAACTGCAGAGCTTATATAGTTCTTTTTTGTGCAAATATAATATTTGGAAACTTTAAAACAGTGTTGGAATAAATGAAATTTAAAAAATGATAAACATTTAAAATATTTGCTTAATGAACGTATTAGTCCTTTATACTCCTTATATTATTCATTAAAAATCTCTTTCTTATAGATCAGTTATACACCAGAAGAAAGAAAAGGAAACAGGCTATATTTCTGACTTTAGTACTAATATTCATGAGTTATTACAGGAATAATGGCTCATTTATGTATATATACATATATATGTATGTGTATATATATATACATATATATATGTATGTGTATATATATATATATATATATATATATATACATGATACATGCAGTACTAGCCCAAAATATCAACTCTGTTTAACAGAATGCTACAGTGGTCTATCTTTTAAAGATTATGGATTGAGAATGATTGCAAAAATTGTTAAACATATTTGTAGTGATTTTCCAAGTGGAGCACTCAGTGTCTTGTGTTCAAAGTTCTATGATAAACATATTTTCCTTCAAGAAAGATTTTAAGAGAAATTGCTAGATTCATTAATGCTATTGTTCTACCCATAAAATGCAGACTGCCAACAAACAGCCAGTCACCAGTACACTGCTCAATAATAGACTCTAGCAATTCTGTTCCCAGTCACCTCCTTGACCTTTATGACTTTTCAAAGACAAAAATCTATTGGGTTTGTTTACTCACCTGTGAAAGTTAGTTGAACTTGTCTTAATAATTATGCATATTAGCACTATGCTTAAATGCAAGATGTGACTAAGAAAGTGAAGAGGCATTATTTTGAATGTTTGGTTTTTAAAATGCTGTAAAATTAGATGTGAAGCAGACAACTACAAAACAGCATCATAAAATAGTAAAAGTGTTTGTGTTTCCGTATTAAGTTCTACTGAGACCCCCCCAAACAGAGCTATAACTAATGTGTGATGGACATAATTTATGCAAGAAACAAAATGAGGGCCTTAAGCCAGCTACCTATCAAAATTGGTGCATAAACATTCATGTGCTTTAGATCAAAATAAGATACAAATTAATCACTTTTAATCACTTATTACTGCTTTTCAATTGTATAAGTTAGATATGAAAATTCTTGTTCTAACTATGTTTTTAGGTTCTAGTATGCTAATCATTACTGCATATAACAAACTTTTAATCCCATATAAGGCTCCTTTCCGCTAGAAGCTCAAACCCACCCTTTGCTCCTAAATACTTTTTTGTTGTTGTTGTTGGGCCTGAACTCGGCCTGGGCACTATCCCTCAGCTCTTCAGCTCAAGGCTAGTGCTCTACCATTTGAGCACCACTTCCGGCTTTTTCTGCTGCTGTGGTGCTAAGGAATTGAACCCAGGGCCTCAAGCATGCAAGGCAAGCACTCTACCACTGAGCCACCTTCCCAGCTTCTAAATACTTTTTAAATTATGAACAAAGCATAGAACTAAATTCCTGAACTATAATAACTTGAAAAAAACAAACTTAGACATATGTATTAACACCTCTTTAATTTGACTATTCTAATATTTCCATTTTATAAGAAAATACATTGCTTGCTCAAAATCTACTCGATCATCTAACTTTATGGTTCTCATGCAGTTGTTCATTGTAGTTCATTGCTATAAAAACATCTTAAAAGATGTATTAAAGTATTACTATTTTTGAAAGTGTTTGTGAATAAATGCATGTACACAGGCTATTTACATGATTCAAAACATATTCTTTGGCTTTTGTATTCAAGGGAGGTGCTTTCATGTAAATAAAAAGAGCAACAAGAAATCTCTGATAAGAAGCTTGCATATCTATTGTCCTACCTGTAGGAAAGGTTTCTTTCCATAATTTTAAACTATGGGGAGTGAAATACTCTATTTAAAAAGGGAGTGAACACCAGCTGTAAATAATAACCTCTTAGATGAAAGCATCCTTCCTGCAAATTGAGAGTAAATGAGTTAATTTTAAAGAGCTAGACATAGAGAATTTTTAAAAGCCAAAGGATAAAGCAATTTCTTAGGCTATAGGTGAAAAGTTGTTGTTTTACTATATAGTAGGTAACCTGAAAACTTTTCATGATTTTCTATGAAAATGCCATCTTTTCTCGCTGAACATCTTCAACAATGCACAGCTGCTGCAGAGAGACATTGCTTGTGAGCTCTCTCTGCAGGAGAGATAGAGCCTTTAGGGTGGAGAATTCTCAGTAACAGCAAATCTGCTGCCGCTCATCTGTCAGAATGAATCAGACAGGCATTCTGCTCTCTGGGGATGGTAGAAACAAACAAACAAAAGCCTCAGAAAATGCAAACATTTTCATTGAAGGAATTTGGCAAATTAGTAGGTGCCCTCAAGGAATAGAAATCAAGAGCAGAAATATTAGAAACCTTTCCTTTTAATATTCCCCACCAAGTAAGCCTTCTACATGTCTCTGACAACCCAGATGCACAAAATTATAGACTTAAAACTAGGCCATCGTTACCTGATTTTATGCACTGCTCATACTTATTTCTTTGCTCTTTTCTGCATTCATAAGGCTCCTAATACATCAAGGCACAGTGCTGGGCACCAAGAGATGTAGTGTTGTGCAGAAATGGACCAGCATTCTTCCTCATAAGGTCACAGTATAATGAGGATGGGGTGGCCGCTTAGCAATTCATTTGACACACGCAAGTGTGACATTGCCTTGGAGACAACGTTGATGAAAAGAGAGCTACAGATATAAGATGCTGAGAGTCTGTGACTGGAGCATTTTATCTAATCCAGAAGGTTAAGCACAGCTTTTATTTAAAAAAAAGTTCTAACGGATCCTTAGACATTAACTACTCAGCAAGGGGACAGAGATATTCCAGGCAGAAGGAAATAAATAGCATGTCCAAAGGCATTGGGGCAGGAGAGAGAATATGATCAGCTGAGAGACTGAAAGAGGAATGCTATGATTAAGGCAGAGCAGCAAGTGTCTATAGCATGAGAGATGAGAATGAATAAAGAGCCTTGGGGGCCAGATGAGATACTTTTGTTTTGTTGGTAATCTGAGAGGTATATAAAGTCAATGAAGTATTTACGGTAGCTCTGTGAGAGAGTTTGGGGGCTGGGGTGGAGAGAGTCTATATGCCTGTGCATGTCTTCTGGGAATGAGATGTCTTCGTGTTTGAGTGGTATGAAAGGACCAGGTTGGTTTTGCACAATATTTAACCATGTCTTAATTTTATCAACAGACAGCTGCCATTGTTAACAGTTTTTGAGAATGGTAAGAATTGTTGAGGTTGAATGAAAAGTGTTTTTATATCCAGATTGTGGAAAAATACAAATATGGTATAGCATATAAGAAAATATTAAAGCTGCAAAACCAGAATCTGCACATTTATATATTTTCAATGTCACATAATGCAGCTAAATAGCTTTCAAAAGGTAGGACTTGTGTTGCTACATTGTATACTTGGCTATTCTTGTCAGGAAGAAAATCACAAGTGAGCATAATCTTACTAAAACTAACCAAATATTTAAATAATTATTTTAAACATATGCTGTGTAGTTTCTTGGCAATATGATAAGTAAAATATCCAATATAATAAGTAAAATAATAATGAACTCTGTTCTATTGGAGAAGAACATAGGATAAAGTTATAGTCCATTTATAAAAGTTGCGGATATGTACAAACAGATATTCACTGAATAGAGTCCACTGAATAATTCGCTGAACAATAATCTACAGAAGAACACCTGATAATAACTTGCTGTCATGAGTGACTTAAAACAGTAAACTCAAGGAATGTTATCTTTTGAAATCCATCCAATCCGGTGCCTACAGAATTCTGCAGGGCATTTCCTGTGTCACAGGATCCTCATTGGTGAGTGAACAAATGTCTGTTCCATGATGGGTGCTTTCAGTGCCTCTACGTTGAGCATCTTGTTTACGGGAGGGATCCTCACAGAGCTTGAAGCCCAGGATTGCCACAGCCTCAACCTGGCTAATAGAACTTCACCTCATCCCACCTCATGTAAACACGTAGGAAATTACTCGTTTTGTTTTGCATTACATATTTGCACCCAGAGAAGAGGCAAGCATATAGTCCATCTCCAGAACAATCAGGCTGATAGCAGTAGGATGTGTGTACATAGCTGTGGTGGGGGAGGGGCGTGGTATGCATCTGGTGGGCCTCTGTCAGTTAGCTGAAGGCTGAATACAGCAAACTGATGACAGCTCCTGGTACCAGAAGACTGGCTTTGACCTTGATAACAATTTCCAGACTCCCTAGTGACCATGGAGATTCTGAACTTGCCAGACTCTACAGTTGTATGAACTACTTCACCCCAAGAAGTTTCGTTCTCCATGACTTATGCTTCTCAAGGGATTCTGAAGGGCCATAAATTTCTTGGGATATGTTTCATTGTGCATAATCTTAAATAGGGTTCAATCTAGCAAGTTAGGGTGTAAAATGCTTGGAGAAGGAAGTTATGGGTCATGTCCTAGATTAGTTTTCATTGACTTGGATTTTTTTCCATTCACTTATTCATGTAGTTATTCATCAAACACTTGAACACGCGAGAACCACATGCACTGGTTTCAGAAGCTCAGGGTATATTAGAGAAAAATGGTGTCACACAAGATCCTTTCTCTAAACTCTTTCCATCATAGCAGAGTAAATAAAAGATTGGTAACTAAAAAAGCAAACCAAACCATCAATAAGCTCCTTTCAGGAAGCAATCACTACTTTTTTTTTGATTGGTGGTGGAGCTTGAACTCTGGGTCTGGGCTCTGTCCCTCAGCTCTTCAGCTCAAAACTAGTGCTCGACCACCTGAGCCATAGCCTCACTTCTGGTTTTCTGATGGTTTATTGGAGATAAGAGTCTCACGGACTTTCCTGCCTGGGCTGGCTTTGAACCATGATCCTCAGATCTCAGCCTCCTGAGTAGCTAGGATTACAAGGGATGAACCACCGGTGTCCAGTATCAGTCACTTCTTTTAAGAAATAAGCATATTATGTGAAAAGGAAAAGCCTATCTAGAATAGGTGCCTTTTGTGAGGAAAGTTGAGTGGAAATAAAGAAATTGCTATCCAGAACCTGTAGGCAGAGCATCACCGATAGCAAAGACATTAAGTGCAAAGGCCTTGAGGTAGGATCCTATTTGCCCAGGGAACCCAGGCAACTAGGACCTAGCTGAGACTGGTTTCCTCAAGAGTGATGAGACATCTTTAAAAGGTTGTTGTTTGAATTAGGGACAAGGTTCATAAAATCAGAAGGGAAATGACGATATCATAGACCTTGCAAACATGATAGTAACTAACAGAATACAGGAGGAGGGGAAATAATTAGGCCAGAAAGAGAACATAAAGATGGGCAAGAACATTAGAACTGAACTTTGAATGATGAACCAGGAGAACAAGGCAGTTATTCCATGCAGAAGGGGTAGCATGAGAAAAGATATAAAATGCAAGTTCCATGTAGACAGTAGCAAAGCAGGTCGTACTATGTTGGTAACCAGACCCTTGATGGAAGGTACCTCCCGAAAGGGTATGAGCCAAAGACTCCATGTGATCTATCCATTCCCCTCTTCAATCTACACTTCTGACACTTCAATGCATAAGTACTTAAGTTTTTCATGTAAGTCTTTTGTCTTGACGGTTTTTCTGATCCTCTCTTAACCTACTTTTTCCTTACAAATATTTTATATTACAAATAGTTATCTTGCTGCAGTATTATGCTCAGAAGTCAGGGCAGGTAGGATGATTTTAATATCACAACATAGATTAAAAATGCAAGAGCATCTACATGTTTAAAAAAATTCAAGATGATTACAAGTCACTTGTCATACACACATTCAAATGACTGAACTTCTTGCAAAGAAAATGACTATTTTAGATTACCCTTGATGAAATAAAGTGAGTAGTCAAATGAATTCCTCTATCAGTTAACGATAATTTCATATTTACTTGAATTCACCTATCTGTGCAGTTTTCTGAGGAAGAACTCTATCTCCGCATCACACCTCTAACCAGGTGAAATTATTAGCAGCTAATTACTATGTTCCTATCGAAAATACCTGCACCTGGCACTCCCACACATTCTTCAACAAAATATCTGTTAGAAAGTATACTAAGGAGAAAAGGAAACTACTGACAATGTTTGAAGTGACATTTAAGTTAAGACTGATCTTTATTTTTTAATACCAAATAAAGAACCCAGTCCATTTTAGTCTTCCACAAAAGTGGAGAGCTTTATTCTAAGTTTTATTATCTATGAAGATAAAGGGATGGCAGGTTTTTGTCTATGTTTCATGCCCTCCCTTAATTCTGGGTCCATATCTTCAAATTAATGTACAATGAAGAGCAATTTGTTAAATGAAGGAATAGTTGAATGCATTACTCTGGGCCAAGTCCAATAGAATATATGTTACACATTCCAACGAGGATAATTTAAGGGCTTTTTTATCAAAGATTAATTAGAAGGTGTAGGCAGGATGCTGAAAAGCATGTGACATCCTAGAAGACAAGTTGCAGGGATGAAAGAAGTCAAGGTCACCAGGAAGGAAGAGAGAAGGAAAGCACAAAGAAGAGAGCAGTAATGGCTTAGAATGGTGATTTTCCTTCTGGATTATTCTCCTAGGACTGCACATCTACTAACTCCTATTCTAACTTCATGAAATGCTCTTGGCTTCTTTTAACAAGCAATTGTCTAATTTATACCCAACTACATCATAGGTCTGAGCACAAGAAATCTGAATCACAAGCAAAGTAACAAACATGGCTATCACTATCAGATGTTGATGGAGTTCATGGAGATGAGCATTAAGGGGTGGTGAGTAGTGGAGGAAACAGAGTTGGCATTGTCTCTGCTCGAGTAAGCTTTGATACAGCCAGCTGAGTGATGACACACAGGTTAACCATGCAGTGACATGTCCATGGCAGTGTCATTTATGCCCTTACCTTACTCAAGGGGATTGTCATTTCTTCAAGATCATAGATACAACTCGAAATACCCCATTTTTAAATAAGAAAGGAAGTACAAGATTTGGTTAATATGTAATCAAACTTTAAACTGGATCTACTTTATTTTGTGCTCAGTGAAGGAGGAAGAGAAGAGCCTAAGAGAAAGCAGGGGAGAAACAAATGCCTATGGAAGGCCGAGAGAAAAATCAAGAAGCACACAAAGAAAATGACAGGAGAGATGACTGGATCAAAACTATCCAGGCATGGAAAGGCAGTGTGGGCCTATGGAGAGATGGGAAGTGGAGGCAAAGCAAAGCAGAAGGAAATGAGGAAGAAAAGGCAGCAAATGGTGTATCCCCAGAGCAAGGAAATAAATGGGTCAGTGGTTCAGAGCTGTTCAGGCCGTAGGCAAAGCTGCATGTATAATATAGAGATGCTGGAAAAAATTCTTAGTAAAATGTATATATTGGCATCTGGGAAAAAATATTCATTACTTTTTGACTTAACTAATGTTCTTCATTCAATTTGGTTCTAGTGGACAGAAATATTTCTTGCATGCCCTTCTTTCTTTCTTAACAAGATACTTATAAACAACTGAGCCAAGAGAAAAATAGAAGATAATCATTACTGATAATCACTTATGAACAGTTTTCTCCTTCAAGCTTTCTCCTTTATTTCCTATTTTCCATGCTGCCACATGTGGTAATGCGTAGGACTATGTCTATATCTGTATCTAGCCTATAGATATATTTGCATTTGTATATGCATGTAAAATAAAAGCGTCTATGTGCAACAAAAGCATAGTATATATACAGGGAAAATGAAAGCATAAATATATAAAGGCGTATGAATAAAATGAAAGCACACATATATGTATAAATATGTATATATGTATACACATTTACACACACTTTCATTTTCCTTCACAGTGTTTTATAAATATGAATAACATTAAGTGCTCCAGTGACTTTTACATCCACTATGTCTCTTCCTGCACAAAGGACTACTTTGCAGCCTTAGCTTCCCTGTAGGCTGTGAATACTGCATTGATGGAGTCAGTAAACTGTGGACCCTGGACTCCGCTGTCTTCAGTGTCTTGTTCTTTTCTCTAAGAATCAAACTTTTCTCCCCAGAGACAGTGATTTTAATTGAAGAAAGATGGCTTAATAAGATATTGCTGTTGGGAGATGGTATGAGTGGGAAGATAAAAGGTGAATGAAGAGAATGAGGGTAGGTAAATATGTTAAGTATTTTATATGCATGCATGAAAACAGAACCTGTCCAGATCATTTTAAGAGGTAGGAGATGGTGAATGAGGGAGGGAGATAGAAGAGGTAAATTTGACCAGGAGATAGGGTAGGCCTGTGTGGACATATCTCAACGAAACACCCTTGTACAACCAATCTATGCTGATAGAAATAAAGTAATTAAAAACGTACAAAGGCATTTGGGTTCCATTTTTTCTTATTTTTCCTTGAAAACATTTTCATTCCTTTGATTTTATTGTTAGAAATCTACTGAAAAATGTTATCATCTGAAGGATAACCCGTTATCTGATGTTTGTATTTATTACTGAGAACAAATTCAATGCAAATTATTTAATTCCCTCTCTGACAATCCAGTGTCATCGCCCTCACTCTTATTTCCTACCCCTTGGTGAACCTAAGAAATGTCCAGTGGTCTCCTAAAAGAAATAGCATCCTGTTTCCACTGCAGGCATTCACAGCAGTGACTGACACGATGTGATGGGCAACTCAAAGCCCATCATGTACAACACACGGTATGAGCTCAGTAGGACATGATTAAAGTGGACAGTTCTTTTAAATATATATCCACATGCTACTAAAATGGTCACATTGTAGACAAACTTCAGGCTAGGGAACATGCAATACTCACTCCCATTGTTGTCTAAAATAAATAACTACTTCCATATGACAGACAATATGTTCAATAAAAAGGAGAGGCTCATAGCTATCACAGAGTAAATTAAAGAAGAATAAAAGTGTAGGAGGATTCTAACTATTGAGTTCCCCAAACACACATACAAAACCATCCCTTATAGAAGGTAGAGGCAGTTCACGTCTTCAAACTTCCATAGATTATAAACTTCCATTCTATGTTTCACAAAACTTAAAGGATACATAAAAGAAAGTATCCAGAATCTAAGGCAAAGTCCATTGCGTGGAATCTTCTACCAGGGAGACTAGAACTTCCCTGAAGAGTAAATAAAGTGTTCCCCATCCCAGCACTGTTCACCACTGCCCACACCACCCAGGAGTCCAGGAATCTGGTTAGAAGGCACCTGCCCAGATAGTATAGATTAGCCTTAAGTACACTTGATACTCTAGGATGAGAGTAAACTTGGAGGAATTTACTGATTTGAAATACCTTGTTCCATTTTGAATAGATACTGTAACTTTGGTGTTATTCCAGAAATATATGGAATCTCTGAAAACCTCCCTAAGATTGATCAAAGTCTTCCCTATGACTAGCTGTGATCAACGTGATTATATTTTTCTAGGCATCCAAATAAGCATCTGCAAGGATGTTAATTGAACTTCTGGGGTACTTGCTCTGAGTGGACCTTTTACACCTGATTTACTGCTGCAGATTATTAGCTGGCACATTGTGGGGAAGAGCTCCCTCGCCTGCCTTGCAGAAGGTAATACCTCTGCGTGCCACTGCAGGATTTCTATCATTAACTGCCTATGGCAGCTATGCTGTTTAATTTGATTACATGATGTTTTCACTTCAGTCTGTTTGGCTAGACTTCTTTGTGTGTGTATTTACAGTCCTTGATCTGCAAATCTTAAGTTTTATATAAAAACAAATGTTCAATTAAGCATCTATTACAGTGCATTTATCAACAAAATATATAATTTGCACATTGACTACAGTTTTTCTTTAAAAAATCACTGAAATTATTATGAGCTTTTGCATGAATAGACATGTTTGGTTCTGATTTATGCACACTTCCAGTTCTGAGATTATTATAGAGAAAATTGTGGCAGTTAATCAACATTCAAATGACATGTTTATGTATGATTTAAAATAAACTTTAAAGGAAGAATGAATTCCAAATATCTAAATTTAAAGCTTCAGTCTTACCAAAAAAGACACAAAACAGAAATGTCTGCCTTACCATAGCAATATTGAAATAATCATAATATTTACTAAATTAATATTTTCTCATGTTCATAAAGGATACAATACAAAACATAAATACTCAAGGTACCAGAGAGAATGTGGCTATACACAAAATCTTATCTGTCTCATCTGTCTATCTACAACAAATCCTATTATTCATTCCTCTAACAAGAATGTGTAGACAATGTTCCATAATTAGTGAGTAGATATTAAAAGGCCATTTTGAGATTTTCTCTGTTCATGAATATTTGAAAATGCATTACAATTTCTGAATCTCAAAAAGGAAGTTGGTTACATTAGGAAACAAACAAGATTCAGAATAAAGGAAAGGTGTTATGAAAAAGAATGCAATGGGAAGTTAATCATAATGGTAGTTTTCAGCAAAGCACTCACTTGTGTTCTATTTCATTGTCATTGTGCATTTAGAAGATCCCCAAAGTAATATGAATTAAAATATACTAAGTGTTTTGCTATATTGTACTATGTACTGCACTAATTGTATCACATCCATTGTTTGAAATCCCAGGATATAAAGAGAATTTAGGCAAACTGAAGCCAAGGGAATTCAATTGACCAAGCTCACCCTGTCAGGAAGTAGTGAAGTTGTGTTTTCAACCCAGGTGTGGCTCTGGAACCCAAGGGATAATCACTGCACTGTGCATTCCAAGCTGAACAATTTTACTCAGGCTTTCTCCTATGATTCTTTGCAATTTCTTTGTTACTCTGGTGGTTGGTGTGAATTTGCAGTTGGATTTAACTGATCTAGAATAACACTCACAATGCCAAAGAACTGAGTCCAAATGAGAGAAATGCTATCTTATGATGGGACCGATACCAGAAAGTGAAAGGGGATTATGACATAGACTGTAAGTGGGGATGGTAAGATATAGAAAGATTAATTTAGTAAGTGCCAAGATTTACAGAGATAGCACAATGTAAAGTGCAGAATGGAATGGATGTAAGAAAATGTAGCATGCATACTACAAAAATGAAAATGTAGCTATAAAGTGGAGAAATAAAAGTAAAGCAATAATTTGCAAGGACAGATGGAAAGAAGGAAAAGAGAAGAGAAAGTGAAGTAAAGATGCTAACATAATGTAACATGTTAACATGTAATAATATAAAAATTCCCAGGAGGTCGTTGGCATCTTTATGTCTATGACACTACATTAAAAATTTTATATTAACTGTTCTAAATACAAAATATCTTAGAAGATTTTTCCAGATGAATATAATAGGCAACATTATGAAGAACACTTAGCTGATAGAATTTAAATGCTACTGAAGGCCCTAAAGACTTCACCACAAAACTCCTGGATTTGATACACATGTTTGGCAGTATAGCAGGATCCAAAATCAACACTCTCACTTTAGCTTTTCAGTACAACAACAATAAACAGGATAAGAGGACAATTGGGAGAACAATTCCATTTACAATAGCTTCCAAAAATACAATAGTTAGTAATAAACCAACGAAGTGAAATAGTTCTTTAATGAAAACTACAAAACCTTGAAAAAATAAATTAAAGAAGCTACCAGAAGATAGAAAGACATGTCCAGCCTTCAAAAATCTCAATGTCACTCTCCACAGAGTTTATTTATTACAATTTAAGATTTATCTATTTAAAAAGGAACCCTTAAGGCTCATACGGAAGTATTAAAGGTCCCAAGTAACCAAAGCAATCTTGAACCAAAAAAAGAAAAAAAGCAATAGTGGAAGGTATCACAATATTGAAGTTGAAATTATACTTTGCAATCATAACAGAAACAGAACTGACACAAAAACAGCTCTGAAGACCAATGGAACACATTAGAAGAAATTATAGGAGTGAATCATTGTATCTATAGCCATCTGACTTTTGACAAAGAGATATAAAATGTAAGTTGTAGAAAAGTTAGCCTCTTCAAGAAATGGCAATGGGAAGATGGAATCTATGTGCAGAATACTGAAACTACCCTTCTGTCTCTCACCCTATACTAACATCAATTCAAAGTGGATCAGGTAAGATCATGCAGCATTTCTCTTTCTTTCCTAAGGATCATAAAGGAGCATTGATTTCATAGACAACAATCAAATTTATTTTTCCCTGTCATAATTATGATATATGTAACTTTTTCTTGCTTTTAATAAAAGGAAGTATCCTGATCAGTTTTTTGCCACTATAACAAACACACAATTTTTTTAATGAAGAGGAAAAAGTTAATTTCCCCCATGGGTCTGCAGGTTTGCAATCCAAGATCGGCAACCTCATTACTACGGGTCTTTGGCAAAGGTAGTACACCATTGCAGGAATGTGTAGTGGAGCAAAATTGTGTATAGAATGAAGCAGAAAGTAGGAGGAAACAGACTGTGGTCTTACAGTCCTATTCAGGGACACACACCCAAGGGCTTACGGATATGCTTGCAGTACACTGCAGGGAACATGCCTTTAATACCTGGAACTTGGAATGATACTCAATATTCAAACTATAACAGGAAGATGTTTTGTTTAACTATATGGGGTGAATTTGATTCATGTGCTTGAGAGCAAAGCTGCTAATCTAATCCATAATGAGAAAGGTTTTAATCTTCATTATAAAATGAAATCTGTCTTTGAAGTAGGTACATACATAGTTAACACAGTCCATAGTTCTACTGAAGCAACAAAAATTCAAGTTATAGTATCAAGCACCTTTTAAAATAAAGCCAACCTGTCACAAGTCAAAAGAATACAGTGTCAAAACTTGAAGTGAACAATAACACTGGGAGTTATAAAATTTGCTTGGATAATTGGTTTCAGAAAATGCCATGAGAGGACTTTGGAAGAAAGAACCAGGAAGTAAAGCTGAGTTAATGCTGGAGTACAACATGGACCTTACACTGTAAAACCCTCAGAGTAGAGGTAAATGAGAAATAAATCCTCTCCTTAGATGAGCTCAAAGCAAACTGATGTCTCTGCTGGGGATGTATAATAAGTTTTAATATGAGTCCTTACTTCAAATTGTCACCAGTTTGGTTCTCTGCACAAAGTTTGAGTGAAATTTTTCAGTTAAAATAGGCCTAGGGTTAGTTTAAAACTAGCAACAGAAACTCAAAAGGATGAGTAAGTGAAAGCGAATGGGAAAAGAAGGTACTCAGAACGTGGAAGTATGAGGTAGAGTGAAAGACAGGAATGTACAACCATTTAAGGTTACACAGGAAGAACAACAAACTACAGAAAAGGTGATGGCTAGAAAGGCACCTCCGTATTTGAACTAAGGAAGCTCAACAAAACCCAATAAAAATATAAAAATAAAATAACAAGACCCCCAATAAATGTGGGGGGTCTTGTAAAGTCAAAAACTGACAGAATCTACCCTTTTCATTTTAATACCACTTTCCTGATTTCAGTGTATTTTTGATGTTGCTATTGAAGAGTTTCCTTCTACATTTTGCCCCAATATAATGGTAGTTGATTTCTAGGGACATGAGAAGCAGGTTTGTATGAAATATCCCATGACTTCCAATGTAGACCAGGTCCCGTTGGCCTCTGTAGCACTTTTTTTTTTTTTTTTTGACAGATTCTCCATCTTACACACAGCCCTGGCTTTCTATGGATAGTTTCTGCCACAGTCTTCTCTGCTTAAGATCTCAGTGCCAGATTTAGTCAGCCCATAAATAAGAGTTGACCAAGAACATTGATAATCCTCTGGAAGTCTCCTTTATCTCATAAAAAATGTGTCAAATTATAACAATTCTGTCACCATCAGATATCTACAAAAAGGCAGACAAATGGAAGGAAGATAAAATTTGACAAAAGGAGTGTAAAAATAAAAGGGAATACAAGCCATTAAACTCTCTAATGCTTTCATAACTACGGCCATTTTGATAACATCGAGCTTGCAGGGCATTAGGCCATACCCAGCTTCTTCCACTGACAGGCCAGACTTCCCGCTGCTGTCCCAGTTGAGTAAGGCGTCCACATGAAGAAGAAAGTAGCCGTTTGAGAAGCTATGTACTTTCACAATACAGGAAAGTTGGTAAGGCCCATCCATACCATTAATTTCCAACATGGATAATAATTAATCACAATTAGGGGGAAATGTGTTATAAAAAACTAAATTCCTGAATCCAGATCTCAATATTCTAATCCACTAGGGCTATTTTCATTCATTTGTTTTGCATTTATCTTGTATTTTATATCAATATCACAATGTAAAGTTTTATTTTTATATTACAATAACGTGTACAATCTTTCTTTTTACACTAGTTAATTTTTAATATTTTGTTTGGAATCTTGTTTTTGAGAGGAAGCACTTTAGCTATACTTATTAGTGGATTTTTAAAGCATTTTATATATAATTATCAGATGTACCCTGTTAACACAGGTTACAGATAGTTAATTTTTTTCACTTGGACTACAGTACCAGAATTTAACTGCACAATTCTACATATTATATGTTGTTGTCATGTATCTCAAATTTCTATACATTAAAAACACAAACATATCTATTGAAAGGCAGCTGTTCTTAAACAAATTAATATTTTCTTACTTTTTTCTGTTCTCAAACCCTTCTTGAAGATTTGAAATCCTACCTTTTTTTGAAATCCTAACTTTTTGAAATCTTATCTATTTTTCTAAGAAAATCCTTTAGTATTTCTTGTAGTATATGTCTACTGAGGGAAAATCAGCACCTTTCATTTATTTGAAAATTCAGTCTTCTCTTTCTCTTCAGAAAGATGTTCTTTCTGGAGATAATTCTGGGTTGAAAGAATTGTCTTTCAGAACTTTAAAGATCTTGTTTCACTGGCCTGAGCAATGTTTGGTGAGAAGTGAAAAATCTTTGAATCACTATTTCATTGTGCATAATAGGCTATTATCTCCTCCCCCGACATCCACTACTCCGTTGCTTTCAATTTTTTTTATTTTGGGTTATCAGCAGTTTTACTATGATGCATAGTCAAAAATTGTTTATGTATTAATTAAACATACAACTGATTAGACAACTCAACTTGATGCTAATATGCATATCTTTTTAAATTTAATTGTAAAGTTACAGAGGAGTCACAGTTACATAAATAAGGTAATGAGTACAGTTCTTGTTGAACATTGTTACCTCCTCCCTCATTTTCTCCTACTTCCATTTTTCTTCTCCCCAAGTTGTAAAGTTCATTTCCAGTGAAGTGTCTTGTCAGGTTCACCATTTATTCTTTGTCTCACTAATCTGCATATCTTTAAATATCTTTTCCTTTTCTTTACTCTTTTCTTTGTTCTTCAAATTGGCTGATATCTTTTTATCTTTTTTAACTGTTTCTTCTAGTTTCTCCAATGTACTAATATCTAACATATTTTAATTCCAGCCCAAGAATTTTCATAGTACTCTCTCATATCTACCTTTCTATGCTGAGATCTCTACATCTTTATTTAATAAGACCATCTTTTTCTTTCAGTTCCTGAATAGGTATCATAGTAATATTTTTAAAGACTTATCTTCTAATTCCAGGACAGAATCAATTGCTGTTGGCTTATTTCTATTGTGTTATTTCCCCCATTAGTCCAGCATCATAGTATGTTTATTGAGTAACAGTTATATCCTAGGCATGGCAGATTTTACTTTGGGGTGATACAGGATTCAGATCTTGTTCTCTGAGTATTATGGCTTTTTCCCCTAGTGGGTTGTTCAATTAGTGGCTGGTGAAACCGTTCTTTGATAAATTGTCAAAAGAGGAATACTTTTGGATTGTTCATATCTTGGCAAATCCCATGTGTCAAATTCTGTGGTATACTCTTATGTCTAAAAACATGGTGTTTCAACAGGATATTAACGATATGATCAAGCAATCTAATTGATTATGATTCATACTCCAAATGTCTATATCCCTTGATGTGGACAATAGCTAACATCTCTACTGACTTCCGAACTACTACTTTCCACTGAGTACTTTGGATTCCTACATTTATACTCACCCAGTATTTAGAGAACACCTACACTGTAGTTCATCCTCTAATATTCTTTGCTTACAAAGGGAAGTTCTCAGCCACCAAGACCAACTCTGATTCAGTCCTGTGGCAATGGAGACAAAAACGACTACAATTCTAGTTTTGCTCCCTTGTTCTACACAAACTAAGAGACATGATGAGGAGAAATTCAGCTCTTTTATGACAAGGGTCAAGTTCTGGTTCTGGAGCCTTCATTGTTTCCTTCCTGAATTTGTGATTGCTGAGAGAATGGAAGAATGTGAATAGAAGAAATCCATCCCACCATTATCAGAGCCAGAATAACTATTCAGTTGGCTATTTCTTTATTCATTAAACCAATTTTGTGTGTTGAGTGACTTGTATATGCTGGGTACTCTTTCAGACTCTGAAAACACAATAGTGAACATAATATAAATTCCTCACTCTCTTTAACTGAAAATTTAGTGCTATAGAGAATCAAAGATATTTAGGTATAAGTTCTGTGAGAAAGATAGAACAGAACTGGAGTATACAGGATAGTATTTGGAGAGGACCACTAGAGACGTGTGTGTACAGATGTCTCCATGTCAATGGAGTGTATTGGAAACTGTCTTAGAGATGTTTTCACAGTGTCATAGCAAAAAGAGTAAATCAAAGGCCTTTAAGAGAGGTGTTTTGTGTCACATTCTTGAAATGTACAGATCTGAGCAATGGATGAGAAGTCAGAGATGCCATTGCGACCATACCACACAAAACTGTGTAGATCTTAGGTGTAAGGATGGGCATTCTGAAGAGCAAACCTATATGATCTGGTTCAGCTGGCTTGAATCTGCAGGCTCCACAGGAGCAGGATCTGGGGTCTCATATTCAGGTGTGGGGTGTGTTTCTGCACAAAGCAGGTTCCATAGGGAAGCATCAGAATCCAGATATTCTCTTGGAAATTCTTTTTCTACCTAATAAAACCTGGCCTTTTAGCAATGTTGATATCCATCAGAATACCTGTAGCTAGAAGTGAGGTAGTTTTTTTTGTTGTTGGTGGTGTTTTTTGTTTTTGGTTGTGGGGCTTGAACTATGGGCCTGGGTGCTGTCCCTGTGCTCTTCAGCTCAAGGCGAGCAGTCTACTGCCTGAGCCACAGCGTCACTTGTGGTTTTCGAGTGGTTTATTTGAGATATGAGTCTTACAGACTTTCCTGCCCGGGCTGGCTTTGAACTGTGATCCTCAGATCTCAGCCTCCTGGGTGGCTAGTTTTATTAATGCCATTTTCACTCCTAATTACAGTGTCATTCCACTTTCCCATATGAATGGAGTTGACTACAAGTGTGTGCATGTGCAGGTGTAGGAAGTCAAAGAGTTAGGACTGAGGATTTAATGAAGAGACGCTGAACTGCATCATGTTTGGTTTCTCCTTGGATGAAAAGAGCCCAGAAGTTGTAAGTACCTGGCTACAGAGGAGTGAAGTATCTGCCTCTGACTTAGTATTGTGTGATTCTTCCCCATCCTACTCACAGAGCCTCCTTCTGGTACCATCTGTACTACCCATCTCTATGAACAACTGTTCATATATAAGAACAATATTTAAAAATGAAAATTAGCGATCAATGATTTTGTACTCCAAATCTAGTAAGGACAATTATAAAACTACCTGTTACTGTATATTTGTATTTGCAAATAGACACTTAGAGATTCTTAGTTGACCTCACTTCTTGATTATCTGATATTCTCAAGTAATCAATCCTTATGATCATCATTGATTTCTACATGCCCCACATCTCCCCTCACTCCATCAATCTAACTATCAAGTTTTTCTCCCACTTTCTGAGGTTAGCACTGACAATTTTTCTCTGAATTACCCTGTCCATGATTATCTCCTTCATGGCTCTGCTCCATTAAACAAACACATACCCTGTACTCATTACGCACTATCACTGTGAAAAGAGCCAGGGATTAAAATATAGAAAGAAGTCATTAAGGAGGATCTAGCCTAAAAGAATGCAGTGAACACTATTTTATACCATGTAGAATGAAAAAACTGCCCTGGGATACAGAGCTATTAAACCTACTTTCATGGAGCTTTGGTCATCAAAAAATAACAGGAAAGAAGCAGATGAAGTCTAAAAGAACTCTTAAAAAGCGAATGACCATGTCAAGAGATGAATGGACTGGACACGACAGGCTTAAAAGCACAGTTCTCCAAGGGGCAGGAAAGGTGTGACATTGCGTGCTGTGCTGGGAGAAACCAGGGTTCACGTGCAAGGTAAGGTAAATGAGAGATGACACAAGGGCACAGCAATGATATAGAGAACACTTATGACCAGCTTCTGGAATTCCTTACACACTGTAAAGGGGGCAAGGTCAGAGTCTTTGATGCCGTCTTTACATCTCAGAGGATGCTCTGATTTGCATCATCATCTAACAAGACGGTATGATGCTTTTTTGGCATCATTTTTCTCACTATCCAGTGCAGTATACTGTGCCTTGTCTATTGAATAGATGGTGATGTTACTAAATAAATTCTTAAGTTATTGAATAAACATTTAGAATCACATCTACTTAGAACCTCTGGTGCCTATCACAAGAGCATTGGCTGTATCAGTTGTCTAGAACTATGGCTTGATTATTGGATCCTACATCACTATACACCTATAAATTGTGCTATTCTCTACTGAAATGGTTTTCTTTTATGCTGTGTGACAAAATACCTGATGAGAATAACTTAAGAATGGACATGTTTCTTTAAGCTTCTGGAATCAGAGCTCTATCAGGGTACATGCGATATGGTGAAGAGTAGTTCACATCATAATAGGCAGGAAGTAGAGGAAGAGAATTGCCTGCACTAGAGAATACTCTCCTTCATTTCCATTTTATTCCATCTGAACCTGAAGCTTACAGAGTAGTACCACCCATATGTAGGGCATTTAGGGTGGCAGAATCTTCTTCACAGTTAGTTCCCTCAGAGATATCCAGTGTTGGGTTTTACTTATATCCTAGGCACTTCTCAATCCAATCAGGTTGATAATTACGACTGCTCATCACAGGCCATTCCGAGTCAGTGTGATACCCAACACTACTTAAACCATAACATTTTACTGTGGGCCTCTAAAAGGCTGATGGCCATTATAAAATATAAGGTAATAAGTCAATCTCCGAGACTCTCTAGTCTTCATAGTCCCATCATTGCTCAAAAGTTTAAGTTCAAAGTCTCCTCTAAGATGAAAAGCAAACTCTTGGCTATAAGTTCTAGTAGAATTATAGACAAACTAGCTACTTCCATGATTCAATGAAACAATGTACACCTACCCATTCCAAAAGGGAAGAATAAAAATTTAACAAGGAAAGAAAAGGCTGAAGCAACATCAAAACTAAGCAGGGAAAACCCTACTTCCTGAAGTTACATGTGCAGCCTCACAGGCCCGTGTTGCATGATGGGAGCTCCCATCAGGATTGGCTGCCTTGCTTCCATGGGCTTACTAGAGCTGCCAGTGAGCTGGACCCACTTGCTGCCTGTCTTTCTTGGTAGATGTTGCATGTTTCTGGCATCTGTGCCATCCTACGGTCTTCACTGCAGCTTAGGCTTCAACCTCACAGTTCCAGATGTCAAGCTGGTCTGCTACTAGCTTAAAGGGAAGCTGGGCCCTTCTGACTATGTATGGCCTCACTGGCTTCTGAGTTGACCAAATGAATGAACACACTGAAATGAATCCCAGAGAAATAATTCCCTAGGTGGTTCTGTGTGAGCTGAGTGCTTCTGAAGGAGTATTTTTCTCAAGGGAAAAATCTTTCCAAGGATTCTACTTGGTTGTGATGCATGGGGTTTGATCAATTCTTGAGATGTTCTCAAGGCATCTTTTCTATTATTTGAATGTAAAAGTGCTTGCTTTATTTTTAATGGTATTAATCCCATCAGAAACTTTGCCTTCCTTAGCTCCACCTGACTTTTCTGAATCAGTTTCAGGTTTTTTTGTTTTTTTTTTTTTTCCAAATCTTTCCCTTCTGGGTTTTGCCCTGGATTCTCATGACAAACCTGGCTAAATACAATTAGCAATAAGCAAATCCCAGTCTGAATGCTAGCTTGCCCTTTTCTCTCCGTCAGATTAGCTCTTCTATCACCTTTATACGTAGCCCATTGTACAGTCTCAAAATGTGGCCCCAAAGCAGCTGAACTCCACTAGGATGTTTTCTGTCTAAAACTTCATACCACCTCCCTTTTTCTCTGTCTCTCTCCCTCCTCCTTCACTCCCAGAACTCTCTTACTTTGTTTGTCTCCCTCCCAGCGAGGTTGCAGAACCCGAATGCATAAGTGGTCACATTTAAACAATTTATTACAAAGAAAATTTACACAGTCTTCAATCCTTATTTTATGGGACCTTTTTTTTTAGTGAACACTTGGCAGAACTAAATCTAAAAGGAAGTAACTCAAAGCCCTCCTGGCGTATCATAGCTTCAGGGTAGCATTGCAAACTGCCAGCCTGCTCCATTCCACCCTCCTGGCACTGGGATAACAATGCCAATTTTAAGATCTCATCCTAACCTCTACTTTAGAACACATAAGAAGGATAAAAAGCAGGCTAAATTTTCTATTGATCTCCAACATCTCCATTATAGGAATCTTCAATATGCTTCGCATCCCTTACCTTTCCCCAAATTCCTCCAAGGTCTCCTATATATTATGCAAGGTCTCTCAACTTACAAATTATTCCTACATATTTAAACAACTGGCTTTTTCCCTTCCCCTCCACAAATTATGCCAATGAATTGTTTAAATAGAGATACAGGTGGACCCATTGCAACAATGAGATGTACAAAATGTTATGTCGAAAAATGAACTTTACAACTTTGGCACAGGGGGAGGGGGCAGGGGAGGGGATGGGGGGAGATGGGAAGGGGAAACAAAGGAGGCAACAATGCTTGATAAGAAATGTACTCATTACCTTGCTCATGTAATTGTAACACCTCTGTATGGTATTTTTACAAAAAAAATTCCTACATATTATTCAAAGGCCAAATATATTTCAGGCCTCTTTTGCCTCTAGCTCAGCCAACTCCTGTGGAAATAAAGTGCAGAACTGGGACCTATTTAAATTGTGGATGGAGGGAAAGATAGAGGGAAAAAAACACTATAAATTTTAATCTCAAGATCTTATCCAGATTCATGGATATTTAAGACAGTTCATTACCTTGGGTTAATTAAATTTTGTTCTGCTAATTTACTGTTTTTATTACCTCTAATAGTTTCCCAGTTGGCACTGGAATTTTCTAATAGTAAAGAAAATCTTTTACAGATATTTAAATATTGTGTTTTCTATAACTATGTGTCTACTCTCAGATCTGATTTATATTTTATGTGTTGGTCAGAACCACCAGAATCTTACATAGCATCGTGCATTTTTTGTATTTATCCTGTGCATAGTAGAAATATTTTATAAGTCTTATCAGCTGTGTTGCTGGTGATGGTTATAAGAAGACTCTTAAGAGATCAATGGAAAAGAACAGAAAGTTCAGTTGCAGACAAAGTATGAAGGATTTCTGTTGGCTTTTACACATGGCAGTCATACAATTATAAAAAACTGGGAAAGTTGTCATATTATATACTCCCCAGAAAAAATTCTAGATAGGTAAAAGAATTTGGAAAAAAATTAATTATTGGAAAAAACTAAGAATAATATTAAATAAGAGACAATAGGAATCATAAATTACTGACATATAAAACTTTATATAAGTAAATAATTTTGTGTGAAAAAGTAAACCATCTGAACAAAGTGAAAACAAGAAATGACAAAAATGAAAGGGGAGGTGAAGTTCAACACCATTTTTAAGTCATTGAAATGTCCTAATTAGCAGAGTAGGCATAACATGAATGACAAAGGCATCCAAAAGATATTTATACCTCACAACAAATCAAATGCAGGCAAAAGAGCTTCTTATAACTTGGGAAATTTGTTATTACAAGATTTTTTAAGTTTTATTTTATTGTAAAGATGCTGTAACAGAGGTGCTATAGTTACATGAGTAAGGCAATGAATACATTTCTTGTCAAGCATTGTTACCGACTCTTTTGTTGTTTTCCCACTATCCCTTCCCTCCCCCACCTCCTGCACTCCCCCGCTTCTCTTCTCCCCCCCCCCAGTAAAGTTCATTTCCTACATAGCATCTTGTATCATTGTTGCAATAGGTAAAAAATATGGAACATTTCACAAATTTGCATGTCATCCTTGTGCAGGGGCCATGCTAATCTTCTCTGTATCCTGCCAATTTTAGTTTATGTGCTCCTGAAGTGGGCACTGTTATTAAAAGTTTTAAGCATGACTGACAATACCTGTTATGTACTAGTTAAATAAAATTGTTTAATATTTCTCAGTATTGGTTTCTTCAATTATAGATGCATCTGGTCACATGGGAATCCAAGCTCC
Source organism: Dipodomys ordii (assembly GCF_000151885.1). NCBI lineage: Eukaryota > Metazoa > Chordata > Mammalia > Rodentia > Heteromyidae > Dipodomys > Dipodomys ordii. The sequence continues at coordinate 3,691,652 of NW_012267264.1, read as the reverse complement.
ATCCTTTGTGTTTGCTTGCTATCTGTATGTAGTAAAGCATTACCTACCCCACGGTTTCCATATGGACTAAATTAAAATATGTAAAATATTTAGTACAGTACTCAATACATTATAAGTACTCACTTTATGACAGGTAGCTAGCAAGTTTAAAACTTGAAATTGACGAGGAATGAGTTGAGTTCCAAATAACAAAACAAAAAAAATAAAGGTTTACCCATATAGAATTTTCCTGTTACAAACAGAAAAAAAATGGTGGGACGTTTGTTTTCTTAAAGCAACTAATGGACTCAAACTCATTTTGAACATTATTTTCCACTCTCTTCAAGGTAAAGGTTTCACTCTTCATATTCACTGCCTTCTAACTGGAAACTGATACTGCATCTCAAATGATCAGTGTCTACATTCCAGGCAGGAAGCAGAAAGGAACCAAAGGCATGGATGATTGCCAGTTCATTGTCTTATTTCTATCAGGAAAGCAAGCCCCCTCAGACAGCAATCTTATTCCTATTTCTCATCCAGATGGTATTACATTTCACCACTAGTTTAAATGTGCCTGGAGAAAAGAGGTTTGTGGATAGGTCTTGGATCAGATCCCCAAAACTGTTGCCATTAATGCTTATCAAAACAACAACGATGACAACAACAAAGGGAGTTAGCATTGGCTTAAATCTCCTTTTATTCACTGAAACTCTTTCCTTTTTTTAACAGGAATAAAATAATCCCTAAAAAACAAAATGAAGGTCTAATATACTTCTCTGGCTACCCCACCTTCTCCTACCTGTATTTTCATATATATTCAGGAGAATCAGATGGAAATATATCAATAACATGATAAAACTCCAAAAAAAATTTTCACTTGAAGAACTTCATGGACTTCTATTCTTCTTTAAAAAAAAATTATCTTTAAGTAGTGGTTCCAATTCAATATGTCAACTCATAAGTACAATGCCTCTTGATTAGCATCACCCCTTCCATCATTTTCCCTCTGTCAACTCTCCTTAAGCCAATCCCTCTAGTGGTATTTGTTTGCATGTAGAAATAAGCGAAGACCACGCCCTTCAACTACATGAATACATCCAGCCCCGATAAAAGTTTACAAGTTATATATGTTGAATGTACCTGTAACAAGTATCCATTTCAATGACAAAGACCCAAGGAATTTCACTGAAAAAAAGAATAAACAGGAATTACAAATCAGAAGTGATTACATGATGCCGTTTCTCACAGAGAGTTTTGAGCAGACTAATTCTTGTCTATGAAAATGTCATGGTAAGTAAAGAATGACATGTTGGAGAAAAGCAGAACTTCCAAGTAAGTGCAGGAACAGAGAGAAAGGTGTCTCATCAATTGTCATGTGTGGTAAGGAGGAATAAAGATGACTGAAAAGATAATAAACACCCACAAACTAATTAGAATACATCTGCCTTGTATTAAGCAATTCTATCAAGGCAAGCTTTTTCCTCCCTTATCTAATGGAACGCATCAATAAAATAGTCATTTTTTTTGTTCTATGCCACTGAGAGAAAAACAAAGTATGCTATTTAAGACAAAATTGCAGATAATCATTGTTACTTTGATTTAAATTGTGCAGACTAAAGGTCAAAACACATTTGCATTTGAAATCAGAAAATAAAGATGTCTAGAATCTTGATAAGAATTTTTTGTTGATCTTTCTGAAAATGTTTTACACTCATTTTTACAAGAGGAAAATCAACGAATTATTCATAAGAACTAGTAAATTTTCCAAAATCTTCTCTAATTCTTATGAAAGTTCACTACAAAGACAGGTGGTCAGTAATGGTTTAAAAGATGAGAAGTAATTTTACATTCATAAATGGGGAAAAATGCCTGTGATGATGTGGGGTCATTTATAGTAGACTGCATTAAGTAGGCCAGATCCATAAACTACTGGAGTACTTCTAATTTTTCTCGTTTTAAGAACATTCTGATTTAATGAATATCTCCATTCTTACTCAGAACTCCCATACAGAGTTGTTCAATATTGTCTTGAAAATCAGACAGTGAAGTACTACTATAAAACTTTTGCCAACTTCTTAGTACTAACCTGAATCATTATTAATCTACAAAAATCATGAGATATTAACCTTCTCAACACAAGGAACATGAGAGGTAATGAATTCTGCTTAATGTGAAGCTTAGGAAAAATGAAGAAGACTTGTTTTCCATAATGTTAGCTAATATTAAGCTAATGGAGAATATCAGAATTTTTTTCAATTATACATTATACCAATGGAACCAAATATTTCTTCAACAGTATTTTAAACCACATTTTATTTAAATTGTTTAGTAAAACTTTTTAACAGAAATTTTAATATGATTAAAAGTGATGGATCATACATAATATTCTTAATTGCATAGGTGTTAAATCAAGTGGTTTTATAAAACTTCTGAACAGCAGAAACATACACATATTAGGTATATCAGAATTTTCCATTTTATTTTGAATTATCCTTAAAGATACTTGATTTAGGTTTTAGATAACCACCCCCGTAATTACAAAACAGAACTACAACAAATAGTATGATTATTAATGTTTTTTCTTAAAGATTAGAAGCACGTTGTTAAGATTAAACATCATAAACACTATGGTATCATGAGAGTAACTGTCACAAACTTGCTTTAGAAAACCACTTTCTTTCATCTTAGCAAATTTAAATTTAAAGTTCAAGTACAGATATTATTTTTTCATGCTTCGTTTCTTTAGCTGCTCATTTTCCAAGGGAATTTGTGGGCCAAATATAGTGAATATTTTTTGGTTGTTTGAATATATTTGAAAGATTGTTTTGTGGATAGCAGATCCATAATCACTTTATGAAAGAATGATTGCGTTATAATAAGAGTTCTTTATTTCTTTATTACTAACCATTGTAAATTAATATAGCTACACAGTAAAAAATTGTAAAAAAAATAATGGGTGAAATACAGCTCTAGGTAAGTTTCTAGTTAAGTCAAAATTTCAACTTTCAATATGTTAAAAGTGCGGAAAGGCTGTGTCAGATTATTTGCATTACAATCACTGCAACAGATTTAATACACATGTTAATATCCTAACTTGGAAGTTATGACACCAGGAAGAAGGACCTTTAAGAGTGATCATGTCATGAAGACCATGGAGGTTGTAAAAAAAAAAAGTTACTTATGGAACAGGGAAGCCAGCTCTCATCACAGAGCAAATTTTCCATGCCCTGCTCATAGACTACCTCCACCACTGTGAGAAATGTTTTTGCTGCTTTTAAGAAACCTAACCTCTCTCTCTCTCTCTTTTTTTTTTGTCAATGCAGTCCAAATAGGGTACAAGTCTCCAAGGATAGACAAGTCTGCAAGGAGTTTTCTCAGTATACTAGACAAATAGGGCAAATAGGAAAATAGGATTTTGCTGAAAATATCGTTATAAAGTGCAATCCAAAAAGATTTCAGTATACTTACAAAATCAGTGAATACTTTTATGTTTCAGACTCATATTTGCCCTTTGTGATAACTCCTTTGACACTGCTTTCATTAACAATGTGTGTTTAGCCAAATGCATTAGGATTTAATTCTTACATTAAAAGTAATTTCCTCCGAAGTCTGTTAAGATGTTTCTCCAAATAAAATTAAGAATGTGAAAAACTATTCCCAATAGATTTACCCACTGTATTGGAAGTGCCGCTTTGTTAGGTCTTCTCCTGGTTCTCACCTGAAGGGAGGTAGCTATAAACAGTTTGATATCATGTTGATATGTATCATTCACCAATTTAATCTATTCTCTTATTGGCTGAATCTACCCTATGGATGCAACCAACATAAATAAAATACTGCATTATACTGAACATATACAGACTTTTTCCCTTCTCAATATACACCAACTAATAGAAAAGGAACGATTTGCACAGCATTTGCTATGTATTAATGATTACAGAAAAGTGATGTTTTAAAGTACATGTGATCACTAGTGTAGATCATATGAAAATGCTATCTATACCTTTTTATATTAAGGTACTTGAGCATCCACAAATATTAATATTCACAAGGGTCTTGGAACCAATCCCTCAAAGATATTAGGGAAGATTGTAATGAAATTTTATTGGAAACACTCTAAAAATAGGAAGAAAACAAATCAACTGTTTCAGGCCAAGCCATGAAATTCTTGTTTTTATGAACTTTGAGGGATTCAGGTGTTATGTTTTGAAGTACTAATTAAGGACTTGTTGCAGTTTATTAAATCATGAAAATGGTGGTTTCTCAAGTACAGATTCTTTTTTTTATTCCCACACTTATTATTATTATTATTGTGAAAATATCATACAGAGGGGTTACAATTACATGGGCAAGATAATGAGTACATTTCTTATCAAGCATTGTTGCCTCCTCCTTTGTTTCCCCATACCATCCCTTCCCCTCTCCATCCTCCTACCCCCGCCCCCCCCCACTCCCCACTCCCTCCACCCCCAACCCGCCAAAGGTGTAAAGTTCGTTTTTTGACATAACGTCTTGTACCTCTCATTGCTGTAATGGGTCCACTTGTAACGCTTTTTAAACGTTTGTTTTTTCTCTTCCCCTCCACAAATTATATCAGCACCAAATACAGTGAAAGCAGGGCTTATACCCTGGCGGAGGTACATACAAAGCAACAAAGAAGTTATCTTATAAATATGTTGGAAACAATCGCAAGAAAGAAAAAAACATTTGAATCCTTATCTTGCCGTTCATTTTGCCTAACATCAACTTGTCTGACAGTTTTTCTGTTTGTCTCAGACATATACTAGTTATTGCAAATAAGGGGAACCATGGGACCTATATTTCTTTGGGCCTGGCTTGCTCCACTTAATACAATTTTTTCCAAGTCTTTCCATTTCCTAACAAATAAGGCATTGTCATTCTTTCTTATGGAGACATAGAATTCCATTGTGTATATATACCACGAACCAATAGACACATGAAGAACTGCTCAACCTCCCTAGCCATAAAAGAAATGCAAATCAAAACAACATTGATATTCCACCTTACCCCAGTTAGAATGGCTATAATCAAGAACTCTAATAACAACAGATGCTGGAGGGGATGTGGAGAGAAGGGAACCTTACTGCATTGTCGGTGGGAGTGTAAACTTGTTCAACCACTTTGGAAAGCAGTATGGAGATTCCTCAAAAGACTCCACATAGAGCTCCCCTATGACCCAGCAATCCCACTTTTGGGCATTTCCCAAATGATCACAAACAAGACTATACTAAAGCTCCCAGCACAACTATGTTTATTGCAGCATTATTTACCATAGCTAAGATATGGAATCAAGTACAGATTCTTTACAGGTTTTCTCTCGCACTGATGTAATTGAGTATTGGCAGAAGATTGATAATGCACTGAATGCTACAGGCTGTCTTCTTCAATTTTTTACACTCCTGTCCTCACCTGTACTCATCCTAAAGTGTCTACCTCCTTCCTAACTCACTATTTGTAAAGGAAATGGATATGCCTTTTACTAAATGTGAGTTACAATGATTATTTCCACATAATCAGACTGGGTAAAATCTGTGGAATTTGCAAATGTATAATTTTTGGGGGAATAATGCAATTCATATTAACTGTGGTAAAGGTTTGTTTGCATATTTTGGGCTAGTGTTCCCAAGGGAACTTGGAGGAATGTCAGAAAAGTCAGTCCAGAAATCTTTTAATTCTAACCCAGAGGTGGAAGGAAGAATGTAAGAAACCAGGGTAGAGGAATACAGCTAACCTGCACTCCTTAGAAGTGTATTAGAAATTGTGGAGTTATTCAAAGTCATTCTTTATGTATATTTTGCATTAAAATGTCATTTACTTCGTAAATAAACTGTAAGGAGCTTAAAAATATTAATGGTCATATTTCAACTTGTCAGGATAGTGTTGTTTTACTTGCTACAGAATGAAAGAGCAAAAAAAAAACAATAAAAACAACAACAAATGAAAACATATCCACTACATTCTGTCCAGATAGAAGGGCTAAGCAATTTATTTGCCTCATTCATAAAACACTGTACTGAACATGGGCAATCTAAAGTTCTCTGAGACTGAAAGGCTTCTTTCAGAGGCCAAGGAGGAATTATTTCAGGAGGAAATGAAGAACATTTGTAGATAAAGGTTGGCAATGATTCTGGATTGGAGATGGTGTTTGTGGTTTCTTTTTACTTTTCCCCCTTAGTCTGTTTACAGTTTGTTTACTCTTTAGTGAGGCCCAAAGACAGCTTGTAATGCAGTTCACTATGGCTTCTTTTATTCTTTCCACTAAGGATGCTCATTAAACTAGGCCTTTTAGTTACATGGCCTTTTAGTTACATAAGCCTTTTAGTTCATTAGTGGACAGAGTGAAGTCCTACTTTAAGGCAGTCAGCAATAGATAGAACAGAAGTGTTTCCGGGACAAACTGAAAAAAAATGAATCATTAAATCAAAGAAATGTCAAACTGAGTAGGATCTTAAAGAACCATCTGGTTCACTGGTTTACTATCCAAATTTCAGAACTACTGGGAGCTTTGAAGGGACAATGGATAGAAAATAAGGTTTTTTAATATCCTAAAAAGCTTAAAAAGTTGAATAGATGCCTTTGAGAAATCTGCACCAATTCCTTTCTTTTGCTTAGGATTAGATGAAATTAAATCCACTACTACTTAGAGTAAGGCCAAATATTCTTTTTAAGTGATTTTTAAAAGGAAAAGTGAGACACAAATTTTACTTACCTGGTGAAGTGCCAAGGTGAAACCTTTCAAACTAATCAGTGGAGAAAAATTGGAAACAAAAGTCATTTTTCCAGATGAAGGTTCAGAGAAGTGACTTCCTCAGGATGAAGTATTAGTATGAATGTGCACTACTGCAATGAGGGCCAGGGAAAAAATCTCTAGTTCTGCCATCACTACCAGTTCCTTACAGGTTGGAGCCATTGACACTGACGTTTGTGAAGAATTATCTCTGGAATTGAGTAATGTAGAGGTCTCACACCTGTTCTTGGTAACTATATAACTCTCGATTCTTGACAAAATGCCACTCTGGACCTCTTACTGATTTAAATATTAATCTCAACATATACCATTGTGTTTTCCCATACTGATTTCTATTTTGTAAAGCCTTAAAGCTTAAACATAAAATTGAAGCTCCTCCAGGAAATTTACCCCCTTATGAGGTGATCTATTTTGGCAAGGGAAATTTTGGGAGAGAGCCATGAGGCAGATTTTCTTAACATTGCAAAACACTGATCTAGTTGGAGAAACCATGTTGTGAGTGCAGCTGGCTCCCTTTATAAGGTAGTTAACCATACTGTGCCATGAGTCTGCCGGTGGGGTGTGGTTTTGAAAGACTTTCTTTGTCCCTAAGGATCACTAAGGGTAGCATCAAAAATATAGAGGAAAACATCAAAGCCAGATTCCAGTTAATTCTCAGTGACTAATATTATTAGGTACTAATATAGATACCTAATACTGTTATATTCTTTTATAAAAACTGAATCTTATTTTCCTGGGGCAGATAAATTCTCATATATACCACATGCCTCTTTTGCAAATTAGGATAGAAAGCAATTTTGCAAGTTCAATATTGCAAATTCATTATTTTCAACTGATGTCAGATATGGTCTGTGGAACACAGTAAAATATCTCCCCAAATATTTGAGCATAAAAATTGCATTTTGATTTGCATTTTGATTTACACCACAGGAACTCACTACGCCAAACATATTGTGTATTATATCATTATAATCTGTTTTCTAAGAAGAGATTCTTCATACAAAAATTATAATTGGACATGATTAATTAAACAGGACTTTAAACATTCATACAGTGAGACAAAAGGGAAATATTCTTAGGAGAGGATCACAAGGGCTCAATAACATTGTGTATATGATCATATAAAATGATGCTTATTGAAATGAACAAGAAATGGAGGTTTTTATTGTATTTTTATTGTATGGTTCTTTTTTCCATCTATTTTTTTCCCTTTGTCACTGTTTTCTTATTTCTCTACGCTTTGTCTTGTAAGTAAGTTTATCTGATTTGGGGTGGGGAAGGGGAAATCACAGAAATGGTGGACGAAAGGTAAACAAGTGATACTCAGTAGACACTATGTTGGAAAGGAACTATACAACCTGAGGGGGTTGGAGTTGGAGGGAAAATGTGAGAAAATGAGGGAGAGAGTGACATTATTCAAAAAGAAAGTCTCATTTGACTTATGTAACTGTAACCCCTCTGTACATTACTTTTAAAATTAAATAAATTGACTTCAGGAATTGACTTGAGGAATCTGAAGATAACTGCCTATGCCTGAAAACACCTGAATGGTTTAACTCTGATTTTATGTTATAATCAATCAGGGAGGAAACTTGAAAGGTGTCAGATCACAAGGTAATGCCAAGACGTGTAGCTCACAATTACATGGATACAACATATGGCTGGCCACTGAACCACCTGGTTGATGGTAAGCAACTTGTTTTTCTTTTCTTTGTAAATGACATTGTACAATGCTCACCTTAAAATGTCATGAGAAGCTGGCAGGACTGAATAATACAAGAGAATGCTGAGACACTGGTATATAGGAAAGGCTTATAAAAGATTACATGTTATTAAACTTTGGTGCCAAAAGCCAGTCATCTATAGTGCTACTCTGTTAAGAAAAACATTATTTTTTTCACTTTTTAAATTTTCTGATGCCTTAAGGTCCTACTTAATTCTTCCACAATGGTCTTAAGAAGAAGAAAAAACTGCACACTCCAGGTCATTTTAGGTTCAATTAAGTAAGGCTATTAAAAAATAAGAATGATATGTAGTATGTATATTATGATCAGTTGACCAGAGATGGTTATCTTGGATGTTTATGATTCCAAGCTCTGTTTTCTCAATATCACATTTCTCCTATGAAAAAGTAGAATGGAGAAGTACAAGTACAGCAGTATCTATGTGCTGATAGGGACGATACATAAAACAATACCCTGGCATTCCAGACACTAGGTAATAAGCAATGAATAAAACAGAGTACTTCTAAGGAGACTATGTTCAATTGGGAAGGGGAATAACATATGAATAACTACACCAGATGAGTAGGTGGTAAGAAGAAAAATAGGAATATATGTATGGGGGAGATGTCATTTATATTGTTGGAGTAATCTTTTTAATTAAGTCACTTTATTCCTGGGGATGTAGGGCAGAGAACCAATAACTTAGAAGTATTCAGAATAAAGTAACATTATATAGACACTCTGGGGGAAGAGTTTGTTATCATGTTGTGATGCAAAAACAAAAACTAATGTTTGGAAAGGGACAGAACAGTGATAACACCAGATACTGAAGTAGTAGGGCATTGGAACACACTGGGTGGTGAGTGCATGGTAAGCTCCCGGTGTTCAAGAAACATAGATGATAATTATACCTGTATTGTAAGTGAAAGGCCTGGTGACGGAGATACAATTTGTGAGGAAATGGTGGAGCAAGGAAGACCAGTGGAAGTCCTATGATTTTAGTCTAGACACTGAATATAGCACAAACTTGAGAAATATAAGGAAAAGGCTAGGTAGAAGGGGGTAAGATGTTGAAGGGATGACACAGATCAAGATGCAGTATATATATATATATATATATATATATATATATACTTTGATAAATGGCAATAAATTCATAACCTAAAAGTTAAGAAAAGTGAGGGGAAGGGAGGCATGGGTTGGGAGGGGTGAATGTTGAAAGGGGCAACATTGATCAAGATGCACACTGTATTCATAAACTGTTTTGGTTAATGGCAACTCGTTTGTACAACTACCTAAAAACAATAAAAATATTCCCCAAAAAGGTGCTATGAAAAGAAATAAAAGAGTAGTGAGCAAATTGTGGATATATTTTAAGGGGTAAGGCATGACTATTTTTCTTATGGGTTGAATGTAAGTAGGAAGAAGGTATCCGGATGATTAGATCTAATATTTGGGTATTTAGAGGTCAGTAAATTCCATGTAACTAAAAGACTCTTCCAGCAAATTCCCAGATGAACATCAGTGTGAAGCCCACTTGATTTAGGATTAAAGCATCATCTTCCAAGGAGTAATGAAGGAGAAACATTGGTAAAGTGTTAGTGAATCTCAGTCATTTGGAAGATAAAACTCATATTTTTCCTGACATGAAACAGACAATGAAAGACTTTCATTTTGTTATCTGAATGAAGAAAAGGAGAAAGTAAAAGAGCTAGTTTTCTCAATGACATTTCTATCAAGAAGAAATAGATACCTTAAAATTATCAAATAATTACCAAATTTAAAATTAAATAATTCAAATAGTAATCTGTGAATGGTTCTAATAATTTTTAAATATGGATATTAAGACTCTATGGTAGTCATTAAAACAAGAACAAAAAATGCCTCATCTAACAACCAAAAGGACAGTTAGAAAATTCTCCTGCAATATGTATTTTCAGGTCTCCCAGTTCAGGTTATTAACAGATGCATATTTGGAACTTTCAAAATACTGTACACAAACATATTAAGTAAGACTCACAACTTAAAATGCTTTCTAGTCAGGTGCTAGTGATTCGCACCCCTAATCCTCGCTATTCTGGAGGTTGTGATCTGAGGATTGCCTTCCAAGCCAGTCTGGGCATGAAAGTCTATGAGAATCTTATCTCTAACTAACCACCAAAAAACTGGAAGTGGATCTGTGGCCCAAAGTAGTATGGTGCTAGCCCGGAACAACAACAAAAAATTCAGGGATAGTGCCCCAGCCCCAAATTCAAGCCCCAAAACTGCAAAAAATAAAAACTAAAACAGAAACCATCTTTCTTTGGCAGTATGGATTAGGATCCCAGGTAACTGATAATATAGTACCTGCAAAGAGACCACAAAGCAAAAATAAAAGTACATGAAAACTTACCACACATATTATACCCACACAAACAGACACACACCTATACACAGATGTATACACCATACCAATGTGACTTTGTGGCTTAGATTTCAAGTAAACAATAGAAGAAACAAAAAATCGGAGGGGTAACATTGATCAAGATGTGTTATATTCATAACCTGACTTGTGGGATTGAAACTCCTCTGTACATCTACTTAAAAAATAAAAAAACAAGACACTTTGGATGATGTTGCTGTAGTCTCAAACTAGAGTGGTATCTCTGAGCTCTGTGTTTCATAACTGATGTATTTGAGGGAGGGAATGCAAATGGTGGTATCTTTTCCTTATCAATGTAATGAAAGCTTGCCACTTTTAGCCCACCAAATGCCATTCCGAATGGAAGGAGTATTTATCCTCATGTAAGAAGACAAATCACTGCTTAGAAGCCTAAACAGATCTCAAATTTCCTAACAGCTTAAATCACAAAACTGCAGGGAAAAATAGTTCACTGCATTATTGTTTAATTTCCTGACCTCCAAAAGAAAAACAACCTTATATACTTGAGTACTCTGGTGAGTTCCAGCTTAGTAAGTGCTAATATTATTTCTAAATACCAGAGAGCAAAGACAGGTGATTTTGTTCAGAATATACTAGTGGATGAGGTCTCTTTTACCTGGAATGAGTAAGTAGGTCTGTTCATAGATCTAGATGGGCCATCAGATCTATTTTATATCTCTTGAAATGATGTTCAAAAATGTCAGGGTGACTCATCATAGCCTTTTCCTAAGAAATTATTGCTAGGTCCTGAGACAAACAAGCAGGTAAAATACATGATCTAAGCTAGTTAGAAACCTGAGTATCCATGGCTCTATTGTGTGATGATGACTTTGATGACTTTCTAAGTTAGAGATTCCAACCATAGCATCTGCATTGTTGGCATTATCTCTCATTACCACAGCCATTGTATGGGAATGAATCAAACAGTGAAATGTAGGTATTGAATTATTCTTCTTTAATGAATAAGGAAGATCTTTATTTTTCAGATTTTTTTTTTTTTTTGCTGGTCCTGAGGCTTGAACTCAGAGCCTGGGTGCAGTCCATGAACCTTTTGCTCAAGGCTAGCACGCTACCACTTAAGCCACAGATCCATTTCCAGCTTTTTGGGGGGTTTAATTGGAGATAAAAGTCTCATATACTTTCCTGTTTGGATTGGCTTTGGACTGTTATCCTGAGATCTCAGCTTCTTGAGTAGCTAGGATTTTAGGAGTGAGCCACCTGCACTTGGCCTCTCAGTTTTATCAATGCACAAATATATATATATATATATATATATATATATATATATATACACACACACAACATAAAAAGATGCTTGTGTACAACTGAACACACATGATTTCAAATTGGACAAATACTGTTAGGTAAAAAACAGACTAGTCTTCTGAGTAGTATCTCACTTAATAAGTCATGGTCTGAAATATGGATATATCATATACAAGACTATTACTGAATATAGTAAGTCATTAACATTATAAACCTAAGCACTTTATTATAATATACAGAATGTGTAATATGAGAGATAAGCAAACAAGAATACAATTCGGGTCAAAAGAAACAGATTTACCTTAAAACAATATCAGCAACTGCCTACCAAAAACAAGCAAACAGACAAATAATACAAACTAACAATTCAGCTGCATCTTCTTGCTTTACTAGATCCCTTTGTATAAAAACAAGTAGGCTCTAATTACCAGTAAGAGCTAAGAGTTTGAAGGTGAAAATATTTACTAATGCCTTATCCACAGTAACATAAACACTGCTGATATAAAACTCAGGGCATTTCTTATCAAGCATTGTAGCCTCCTCCTTTGTTTCCCCTTCCCATCCCTTCCCATCCTTCCCCTGCCCCCCCACCGGATCCTTCCTGCTCCCCCTCCCCCCCACCAAAGTTGTAAAGTTCATTTTCGACATAACGACTTGTACATCTAATTGCTAGATAAGAAATGTACTCATTATCTTGCCCATGTAATTGTAACCCCTCTGTACAGCATTTTCACAATAAAAAAAATAAATAAAATAAATTTAAAAAATAATCACAAAAAAGAGAAAAAAAATAAAACTCAGGGCAGGGAAAGAAGTCTAACCAGGGACAATGGAAGGCATAGATATTATACACAGTTTGAGACATGGAAAAGTCCAACGAGTGAATGTTTGTGAACAGTGAGAAGCAGCTTTCCTGAAATGACTGAATGAAGCAAATGAACATATGGTCTTTATTACTCCAATGTCTTTTTCTGGTCTACCTCTGGAAACATGCTAGACATCTGAACAGCCAAAATATTTTTTACACATTTATAAAAAAGCACTATTTAGGTAACAAAATGTCTAGCTGCATAAAAAAATCTAAGGGAGTAATGAAAAGGTGAATGGCATTTTAAAAACAGCTGACATTTTCCTTTGTTTTACAGGAATTTTACACATAATAGTACTACCTTCAAAAATTACAATATTTTACAGATACTAAATTCAATGACAATATTAGATGAGATCTTCTGCAACTGTGGTGTCAAAAATTTGATAGTAAATTTGGTGCTCATTTCCATTTGTGACATTATATGACTTGATAAAACATTCTAACCATGGATATGCATCTACAAATAGAAAAGAAAATGCTATTTAGTCAGTAAAGTGTTTAGTGTTACAAATAACTCTTAGCAATTTGAATTTTTTCTCCACACAAAAGTAATTAAATATTTGACAGCAAAGGTAGTAATAATTTGTATGCTACGCCTTGATAACTACCTATTGATCTCTTGTTTTTTGTTTTCTTCCCCCCCCCACCCCCTCCAATTTGAAAAGCAGCTGAACCAGAACTTCTAATCAGCTTGATGCCTGATGCCTGGCCAGCTGGACCTCCCAGCAGGTAGCAAGGACAGAGTAATGCTGGCAGCCACAGATGCCACACCTAAACACTGGTTTTCTTCACAGTCTACCTATAACGTATTTCCAGAAGATTTTTTTTTTTTTTTGCTTTTCTTCAACTTCAAGTCTAAAAGACCTTTGATATAGCCCTCAATTTTGGCAAGATTAACGATACTCTCCCACACTGCTGGCAGAAATGATATATTTTTGAAAACAATTTGGCAGTATATGGCAAAAGCTATCAGGCCCAGTGAATGTTTTTACTCTTACAAACCTACCTAAATAATTCAAATAGAAAATTTAAACTAAGCTTAAAAATAAGGTGATTTTTGTTAAATCTTGCTAAGTTTTGCTAAATTCTGTTACAGATGAACAAAAACTATCATTTTGGGACTGCTCTGTGGCAGTCTGTACAAATTCATAGGAAGACATGTAGAAACAGAACACTGACATCTGTAAAATAAACACATGTCAGATGTGAATCTGTAGGTAGAAAATTCATCAATAAATTAAGCTAGACAGATGGGAGTTTAATATAGAAAATGGTACTTGTCAAAATGCCATCTCTTGTTGGTACAATGTCAACAAATATCTTGTGCTTGTGACCAAAACTACCGCTCCTTCATTTATTTCAAAATACTACAAACTCCTTTTATTCATTTCTGTCTCAGACCTCAGTAGGTATCAGAGGTATTGCTGACTATTTGACAAATTAGATGTTAAAATTTCAGATTCTAAAGTGAAGAATTAGATATATGTAAATAGTTGAAATATTACTGCCTACCAATTTTTGTTCCTGGAGGACAAAGCATATCCATGATCGTACCCAAACTTCTCTGAAGATCATCATCATTTAGGATATCTGAGGCTGGAATCTGGAAAAATTTATCCTTGAAAAAGTTATGAAGGAAATGGAATTAGTAAACTTAATCTTTCTAAAATCATGATAAAAAGTATTTCAACATTATGTGATTTGTTAATCTAAAAGATTTCATTCTTTTAAGATGGAACAATACATACACCAGAGTGCAAGTCTAAACTATAAAATATAATTTACTACTTGAACCCTAAAACAGCTTTGATGCACACGTACATATAAAGTCATGTTTAATTCTTTGACTTAAAGACATAATACCATACAGGATGTACTTATTTAGTTTTTCTCCTCTGTTTTAAGTTTCTAAGAAGGAATTTTCCTTGTTTAGTTAACTCTACCCCCTATCATAAAGATGGCACAGGACAGGGCCTCAGTAAATATCAAATAAATGATTAAATGAGTTATGAAGGCAGAAGAAAAAAAATGCTCTGTATATTTGTATATATTTTCCAATACACACAGAATCTAAGCCTTATGCCCTTTGCATTTGGGAACAATCTTAAAGTCATTCTGGGAGGTGATTTTGGTTGGTCTAACCATGTGGTTTAGAGTGAGGGAGTGTGGGGGATAGTGTTAGCTTGATCACAGAAGGGGATGAAGGCAGTTCTTCCCAAAAGGCAATGATATATATATATATATATATATATATATATGATATATACACACATATCTATGTATCTATATACACACACGTGAGAAAGTCCCAATAAAAGCTTCTATTTCACCAGGGTTTGGGTTAAGCTTTCTTGATTGAGAATATTCTATTTATATTGCTACATGCTGTTGTAGGAAAATTAACACTATAATTCTATGTGGAGATTATTTCATTAACTATTAAAACTGAATTATCAAAACTAAGAGAAGCGGGGCTGGGAAGGTGGCTCAGTGGTAGAGCACTTGCCTTGCATGCATGAGGCCCTGGGTTCGATTCCTCAGCACCACATAAGCAAAAAGAAAAAAAGCCGGAAGTGGCGCTGTGGCTCAAGTGGTAGAGCGCTAGCCTTGAGCTGAAGAGCTGAGGGACAGCGCCCAGGCCCAGAGTTCAAGCTCACAACCAGACCCCCCCAAAAACAACAACAACAACAAAAAAAAAACTAAGAGAAGCCTAGAGGGCTTATAAACTTAAGACAAGTGTCAAAAGTGACAACAGTCTTATGGAATTCCCCCTATCTTGATAGGATAATACCCATTTCCCTGATAAAGTAACTTCATTTTCTCTAATGCGAAATATGAAGGTGAAGGAAGCACAAGGAGGGATGAGTAAAATAATGCCCACGCAGTTTGACCCTGTAACTTTTCTTTGGCTCTGGAGTAGAATTTCTGCAAGGTCAAGAAAATCACTTCTCAAATTTTTATTCACTTTTTTTTCCAAACATTAATATACCATTACAAATGGTATATTAAGAGAGATAAATACCAACATATTAGATTCATGTTTTTTTAATTCGTAACTCACCTTAAATACTTTTAGGAATAAAGAAGGAATGAATACATTAAATATTTTAAAAATATTGAGCCTTTTTGGGCTGCTACTGATCTGTGGCATGTGCTATATTATTAACTACATGATTTAAAAATGCCTATGTAGTAATAACATAAAAAGGAAGTCAAAGCCTCAGAAGATCACTTCTTGGTGCTGCCACTATTTTAAGTTTCAGACTAGATCTTACTTTTTTTTTGCATAGTTATTAAGGCACAGAACTCACGGCAGGTCTAGTAGCATTCAGAGTAAGGAACAAGCTAAGTTTATCTGAAATAGGATTAGCATCTTCAAAGTAATTTTATAAAAGAGAAGCCACTAGTGTCCTAAATGAACAAGAAATTATCAAATAACAAAAACATATTTCAAAATACAACTTGATTTTATTTAGGAAGATCTTAACTAGCTTACTTACAGAATCCATGAGATAAGCTTGTAACACACCTGTTCCATCATCAAAAGTGAATGTCATAACAAATACATACTGCAGGGGTACAATGCCCAGGGCTAGTGAAGGAAACAAGTCATTCTTGAGTCAGCTTCTTGATTGGCATTCAGAGTTATTATAGTAATGTTAAAATTGACTTATTTTTTTTCTAGCATTCTTTTTTTGTACTTTTTTATTGTAAAAATGCTGTACAGAGGGGTTACAGTGACATGAGCAAGGTACAGGGTACATTTCCTATTGAGCATTGTTGGGTGCCAGTGCTCTTTAAGCAGAATCCTAGGCCCAGTTCCAGCTCTAATGTGTCACTACAGGAGAAAGGGATAATTTTGCTTTGTTGTATTTTTAGACAGCTCTCACTTCATAGTGTAGACTGGCCTCCAACTTGTGATCCTTCTGCCAGAGCCTGGCAGGTGCTGAGATTACAGGCCTTTACTACCACATCCATCACTTAATTAAGTATCCTTTAAGCTTTCCTTGTAGGTCATAAAACCCTAATAGAAAGAACTGTTTTGGTTGCCTTTGTGTCCTCTACTTCAAAAAAAAATGACTTACTTTATTGTATCTGGAAAATTTTTAAAAAGGAATATATCAAAAATGTTACAACTTTTTTCAGTATCAACTTAATAAATTCACATTGCAAATTCCTTTTGGAACATTGGCTGTATTTACTTAGGAGTAATATCTCATGACTTTATAATCAGTTTTTCTTTGATTGGATATGAATATAGTTTTATATTATTTAATGTGAGTTGATATCTTTATAGAAACCATAAATTGACTCATAAAATGTGACTCATTAAAATATCAGAATCTTAAAAAAACTAGCAGATAGTTAGACACATGGTGCCTCTCCCTTCATAGCTATTATTTTTAAGGTATAATTTGAATACACAAAAATGCCAGAATCTAGGCTTTCCTAATGTAGTAAGAAGAATAAAGAATCAGAGATGCTAAATCCTATGACAATACAAAGGTTCAGATGAACACCTTTGTCTTTAGAAGACAGCATGTTTACAGAATGTTATAACAACTTCCATGTATAGAACCTATATTCAATCAATACTAAGAAGGCATGTAAATATGAAGCATGAATTTCAGCATTTAATGTTGTTAATATATAGATTCTAATTTTCAGACTTCAAACTGTCTTCAAAGGTTAAAAACTAAACAAAAACCAAGAAGGATGAACTTAAATTCCTTGCTGAATAACCACATAGACAAGAAAAATTCTATTATAGATGTGACAGGAAGAATACCTTTGATATAAAGATTCATGCAAAAATAATATAAGATTTCACTGGGCCACAAACAAAATATGAAATAGCAGGATCATATAGCCATACGTAAAAGGAAGAAAATATAACTAAGTATATAAGTAAATATTTATACAATAAAATTTCAGTCTAGTAATATGAAACTGGTTGTCCAATTTTAGGGAACTAGTTATTTTTACTATATTTTAAATCATCAACTGTATTAGTAGATCTCAAACTTTGAATACAGCTGTTGGAAAAAAAAAAGGAACACCAGCAGAGTGGAATGTTACTGAGAGAAAAAAAACTTTCAAAGAATGTAGTAAAAGTATCAAGAGAAATGAGAGTGCCTGCAGAAAGATCCAAAGGTTCAATGAAAGACAACAGATATGTCAATGTTCAAAGCATATGTATCTTTTAGACAGCAAACAGATGTGACCTGTCGCTCAAAGAGAATCTATATTTATAATCAATGAAAACAAGTCATTGAATGTTAAAATATGTATTATTACTACAAATACTGGTAGATAAGTGATTCTGCAAGTATTTTAAACAGATGGTTTCTTAGACTCACTTTAAAAATAGTTTCACTTATAAAAGGTTAAAGTAGCTGTCTAATGTTTTCACAAATAGTGAAATATGTAACAGTAAAGACATGATGTAAAACTGTAGTACATGGAAATTTTGCTAACCTTCGGCCACAGAATAAGGAATCCATGATGTTTTATTGGTGAGAGAATTTAGATTTTGTATTGTCCGCAAACAAGAACAATTTTTACATCTGAAATTAATAAAAGAAAAAAATAATAAAATATTTTAGATGATGTAGTTTCATTGTTATAGTATTTTTTGCTGTTTAAGCACATATAATTTTATGAAGTAAATTATTATTATTACTATACTTAGGTGCTGGTAGATCATACCCATTCCCCTAGCCACTCCAGAGACTGATATCTGAAGGATAGAGGCTCAAAGCCAGCCCAGGAAAAATAGACTGTTAGACGCTATCTCCAATTAACCAGGAAAATGTCAGACTAGAAGTGTGGTTCAAGATGTGGAGGATTGGCTATGACAAAGAAAGACAGAGCAAAGCCCTATGTCTAAGAGTTCAGCCCAGCGAAACTTTGTGAGAATACTGTACTGTTTATTATTAGATAGGAAAAACATCAAAATTTAGATTAAGTTTTCTATCAAATGCCTATCACTTTCTTACCATATCAAGTCAAAGAGTCAGAAATCAAACCATTCTAAATTGGGAACTGTTTGTACATACTAGCATGCAACTTCAGTAAGTATCTGTTGAACGTATAGTGACAAGCAAGATAAAACATTAAAATTTTAGGTTTCAATTTCAGAAGTTCTCCAAGTTAGAAACATACCCATAGTAGTACACATTTCCTTGTATAAGAAATGGTACTGAGAGATCAAGGAGTTCCAGGTCTTCCTGGCCAGATCTCACGGGAATTACACTGTGAAACTTGTTGGATAGTTTAAAAATTTCACCGAGTGTTCCACCTATTAAAAAAGAAGAAGTAAACCCTGGTAGTACAAATATCATGTCAAAGAGATTCAGTACCTATTAAGACACAACATAGTAAACACTGAAGAGACTGACAAGAAACTTAATGGTTTCAAGGCAGGTGCTCTACCACATGAATGTTGTGATAGTTCTTTTTGCTTTCATTGTGTTTTGGATAGTGTCTTGTGTTTTTTCCCTGGGGCTGGACCTGAACTGTGATCCATGCAGTTAAACCTCTTCTGTGCCTGGGAATACAGGTATGTTCCAGGTCTTGTTAACTTTTTGCCTGAGATACTTTCCAACTACAATTTTCCCAATCCACCTGGGCAGTTCTACAAAAGAGGTCCACCTGGCCACATGCTATGTCTTTTGCAAAAATTTTCTTCGAAAGTGTGGCCTGTCTGAGATCTCTTGAAAGTTGTATTTTTTTTGAGCTGAAGATTCTATTTTAACAAAATTCAGCTTATCAATTGTTTCATGTACCATGCCATTAATGCTCAATCTACAAAGTTATCATTACAGATAAGGCCATAAAGATCTTCTCTTATGCTTAGAAGATTTATCTAAACTCACATTTAATTTTCATTGAAAACCCTGTTATTACTGTAGACATATTTATTTATTCAGTAAATATGTGCTGAGAGCCAATTACATGCTAGGTCTATTTTTCTAGAGATTGATGATACATAGGTAGAAATAAAAACAATGTATCCTGTCTTTAAGGAGCTTACATTCTAATAGACAAATCAATGAACAATAAGAAATAAACACATATAAAAAGAAATGTAAAAAATATAGATGGAAATAAAAAAATTCTGTCTATATAGCTAATTCTCTTCTTCAGATTGTCAACTTACCCTGAAGAATGACCTTAAAAATTTCTTTATATATGTATATATCCAAGATATTAGCTGTTTGTCTAGAAAAACATAGACAATATTTCATGTTTTACAAGTGCTAGTATATGTTGGTAAGGTAAAGGAACAAAAGACATATGTGTGTACACACACACACACACACACACACATACACACACACACACACACACACTAAAAGAACTTCACTACATTATCGGAAGGCAGTATTTGCAGCAAAGGCTGAAAACAAAACAAATACAAAGATACTAATTAGAGTAGTTCCTGGCAAATTGTAAGTTCTGGCACTTAAAGAAGAAACTATGTTCATAAAAATGAAACTTCAAACATATGTGTGTTTTGTCACTTATTATTATGTATTAATTCTAGAATAATACATGTCAGCAATAAAATAATACCTTATGATAAAGGTAAGTATATTAATAAAATTAAGCAAAATATTTCTCTAATGCAAATTAAATTACAGAGAGCTAAAGAAAAAGCCTTAAGGAAAATAATGAATCATTAAATCTGGCATGAGAAAATATATGGTGTATATATAAAGTGTCAAAATGGGAAGAAAACTGAAAAATATATAGTAAAATGCATTTCTTTTAGTACTTGTCATGCTTTCATTACTTATGTCAATAGTCCAGTCTTTAGTTATCAGTAAGATGAGTTTCATGCTATTTTTATGAAACAACAGTGACATCCAGAGGCCAAAACAACTGCTGTAAGCAGAAATCAGCCTTGCAACTGCCACTTAAGTTCATCTGGGAACTGACAGGGTTGCAGGAAGGAATCCAACAAGAACAAATGTAAAGGTAAGTTCAAGATGATTTAGTGTATACTTTGAAAATGAAATTCAGATAAATCTCTGTGTGTATGTGCATTTAAATCCAGATGACAGAATGTATTCTATCTTGGACTATCTAGAGTATTTTTGCTTTCTCTGGACCAGATTGTCTGTAAAATATTCTTAACAGTAATTAATTTTTTAATATGCATAATTAATATTGTAAAACAAATAAAAAATACCAAGTATCTTACCTTCGATTAAAATTAGACATTCACTTGAAAGAGGAAGAATACCATCATTTTTCACAAAGTGCACAGCTACTTTTCGCCCTCCTTGATCTTCAGTGCTCCATATTTTTGAGTCATATAATAATGTATTTTGCAGTCTGGTATCTGGGGTCTTAGTTGAAGCATTTTGAAGAATTATATTTAAGTTGTCTTCATGTGGAACTTCTTGCCTAACATCATTGATAATGGTATGAGAAAACAACTTTACTATAATCTTAAAAAACTTCAATTTAACAAATTATCCAATTAAAAAATACCATCTGAAAGAAATTTTATTCAATATATTTGATAATTTTGTCTAAGTAAATCTGTCAGTAAATATAATGACCACTAACAATTTCAAAGCCTGGAGACTTACACCTGCTTTTTTCTTTTTTCCAGTTACTCTCATTTATATAGGATAGCCTATTTAAACCACATTAACTTCCATTTCCAGAAAAAATTATTAATTTTAAATAGCCATATAGATAAAGTACCACAGAACAAAACTAGAAGCATTTAGGTCAAAGTCTAGTTTCTGTTGCAGTTCATTTACCAACCATCTGTGCAACTAGGTAATCCCTTAAAATCTCTGAGTTGCTCTCTTTATTTGTTGAAATTTGGTTTTTCTTTTTTGCTTGTTTTAAAAAAGCTACTTGGTTTTAAAGAACTTAATAAATTAACATTTGATTGTATTTCAAGAAGAATCTAAAATCTTCATCTATATACATATGTGTATATATATATATAAGCATGCATATATATTAATTAATATATATTACCTACTTCAAGATAAAGTGGGTAGAAGACAAGTTTCTCACTTTTTTTTGTTGGCTGTAGAACTTGAACTTAAGGCCTGTGCACTATCTTTGAGCCTCTTTGTGCTCAAGGACAGAGCTCTACCACTTGAGTTCACAGCTCCACTTCCAATTTTTGGCTGGTTCACTGGAGATAAGAGTCTCACAGGGAAATTTCTGCCAGGGCTGGTTTCAAACCCCAATCCTTAGATCTCAGCTTCCTGAGTAGCTAGGCTCTCAGGCATGAGCCAATGGTGCCTGGCTTCTCTTGTTTTTTTAAAAAGAGACTTGAAGAATAAAATTGTATTACACTTAAATTTTGTAGAAAGAAAATATGTACTTTAATGTTTGTAGATATTCACAATAATATATAAATACACAAAGATATGGAGATGTGGGGACATATTTATACATTGTGGCACACTATAGTGAATGCTTGGATTCTACTAGCTAAATATATATATCCATCAACATCTATATTTTCCAAAACATTTCATATATTTAGAGGAAAGACAAGCAATTTGCATTAAAAAGGAATTCCAAATAATTTTCTGAATATTTTTCAAACACAGCACATAAGTAGTAAAGTCACCAAATAGTACTAGAAGTTCACTTATATAATCACATATTAATTGATGTTTAGAATAAATACTTCCCCGCAATGAGAAATACATAGAAATGAAATTTTAAATGGCACTTGTAATATTACAATTTTTTCTGGGAGAGTGTATTTCTAGCAATGCTTCTGTATCATTAAACATTTAATTATCATTAAATATTTAACATTTAAATGTCTAAACATTGTTTAATGATATTAAACAATTAAACTACCTAGAATTCCTTAATAAGATCAATTAATAGAGGCTCGTATTTATGAGTATTTTTATGACATATAAGACTATCCAAATATATTCAGAATCACTTTTTCAGAGTTATCAAGGGTACATCTGAAAATAGCATGCATTTTCATTTAATAGTACTAAGACCGAATTAGAAGCAGAGACCCTCTAAGATTTTCTTACTTTCATGTTATCTCCTAATTATTCTTTTAAAATATTATACATGAATTCATAATGTACTCATGCTCTGGACTTAAAACTGTATTTTCATGAACACACATATATGAATACAAATAAATAATGTGGCATGAAAACTTCTTTTTCAACTTAGAAAATACTTACAGTGAATAACATTTAGGACAATGAAGTTTAACAGACTGAAAAAGCCTTTCTGGTTTATAGGATCTCAACTTTGCTCGGATTCGATATTGTTGAGGAGCCTTTTGTTTCAGAATGGCACATAAAGGTGTTTTCTCCAAATACTGATGATCTGTAAGTACTATAAAATATTCTAATATTAAAGCAGAATAAATGATAATCTATGAGTCTTAGTATATTTATGACTCCTCCCAAACTGAATATATGCTATAAAATCTAATTAATTTAAGCCTTGTGAACTGTTAATTTCATGAACACTCAAAACATACAGAAGATACCCAATGAATCTACTCAATAAATGCTAGGCAAGTTGTATAAGGAAGAATTTAATTTAGAAGTGTGTACTAAGAATTTTTACACGAGACTAGCAGAGATTTGCTGCCCAACAGGGAAAATAGCAATTAATCTGTACTATGGAAATTAAAATGTTAACCATGAAATATTTAAAGTATTTACTGAAATACTGACCTCTGAGATATCTTTGTTAGGCAACAGTTTAAATTCTAATTAGCATTTGCTCAAAAGAACACAATAAAACATATTTTCTAAATAATATTTATCAGAAAAGCCCTTCTTCCTGATGTTTCAATTAGCAGACTTTATTGATCTATTATGTATAAAAACAGTTACATTGCTAAAAGGAATAGAGATGTGAGGGTAAACTAATTGTCATGAGGGTCCTACAGAGAGTAAAGGAGGAGGACGTTTAGGAGGTGGCAAGAGAAGAAGGAGAAATTAGTCCACACTGGAAAAAATGGTCAACAAAAGCCCTAGGGGCAGTTGCTTGGTAAACAGTCAAAAACATAGAAAGCTAATTATAAAATCAAGTTTAGGAGATTCATTAGTTTATACTAGGGTAGGTACAAAATTGCTGGAAACCTTCAGCTTCACTCAGTTATTCATTTTGCTTTTTACACATTCTAACTCCACATTGTGCCATGGCAGGATGGAATCTCAAATGGTCAAGATAATTACTTTTTGTACCTAGTTTTAATCCAACTAAAGCTTTCATTGAACTGAATACATTTTTGGTTATCTTACTGAAGTAACAGAAGGAGTGTATCTGATATACTATTATTGCTAACAAAATTTTGGGGCATATCTTAGGGAGATTTTTTTATGAGCACAATGGTATGAAGTGAATTTACTAAAACCATTATCATTAAAACCATTTACCACATTCATTAAAACCATTACCACATTCTTAAGCTAATATTATGCTTCAATGCAATTATATTTTCATAAACCTTAGGGATATATGAAAAAATATACATTGAATTAAAGACATACATCTGAATTTTATACCAGTGAAGGATGAAGAAGTTAAAAACAGTCTTATTTGTGCCCTCATGAATATCTACTATTATTATATGATGTAAGAAGGGAATGGTTAGCCAAATAAGAGCAAACTTCAAGTATTCACATTATTGCACTGAGATCTATCTCAGTAATGATATATGGCTTACTTGTAGCAGATAGTTGTTGACATCTTTCAACTTCATAGAGTGATACAGATCCAGAACCTATAACGGGGAAAAAAAAAAAGAAAACACGTAATTATTAAGTTCATTACAAATTTAATATGACACTGAAAACTGTAACATACCAAGAGAGAAACTGAGCTTCATGTTTTGGAAGGTTCAATGTTGTTATTAATCTGTAAATTCAATGTAATTCAAATTAAAATGGAATAGACTTTATTACAAAAATTGAGAAGCAGAGTCTATCACTTCAGTGGAAATGCACAAATTCTAGAAAATTAAAAAGAAAGACAATTGGAGGTTTTCTACATAGTTTCAAAACACAGTGGTCAAGACAATACTGGTTATAAAGAATGACAAATAAATCAATACAATTCAATAGAGAGCCCACATTTACACTCCTTGGCTTTCTAACAAAAGCAGCAGAAGCAGCAGGACCATTAATAGGAAAACCAAAATTCTTTTGAAGAATGTGCAAATAACTGGAAATTAGTATGACAGGGATGTATAGAGCACAAATATACTAATATTATATACTAATAAGTGATTAATAAAAAGTCCAGAAATAAAGGCATATTTACCCCCACTTGACTTCTGACAAAAACATTACAGTAATGTAAGCAGAAAAAGGAAATAAAAATGGTACAACTAGAAATTCCTATTTAAAGAAAAATGTGTACTTCATAGGACATTACAAAGAATTAGAAAAAGTACTGATATATACAACAGTACAGATAATCTCAGAAACATATAGTACGTACAAACATACATTTGGTTTCACTTATATAATGTTCTAAAACAGGAAGAGCCATATGAATTTAGTTTTATGTGCATTTATGCATTAGTCAAAACATGTAGACTGGCACATGGTAGTCTATCACTTTATTACATGTAATTTTACCTCAAAAATTAAAAAAGAATCTTAAGCAATTACTGAGGACTAGTTAACTATATTTAGAGAGTGTTTAGGAGGTTTACCAATATCTGTAAGTTACTTTGAACATTATATGAACTGATGAAAAAAAGGAAGAAGAGAGATCAAATTTAGGTGGTAGGAACAAAAATATTTACTGTCCAATTGTTTTAACTTTTCTGTATGTTTAAAAACTAATTATTACATGTAATATACTATGAAGTACAGAAATTGGTTAGAGAACATATAAAAGTAAAACAATGGCCTGATAGCATATTTAGGACATCATAAAAGAAAGCAGAACTATAAGTTACAGTAGTAATTTACAAAATATTTGTAATTTTCAAATGAGGAATTTAAGACTTACAAAAGTATATTTGGAAGAAGAGCAGCATTGGTGACTCACACCTGTAATCCTAGATAGAGACAGTCGAGCCAAGGAGCTCATGGGCATTACTCAGACCTAAATTCAAGCTCCAGGACCAGCGTGTGCACCTGCTCCTGCACGCATGCACGCGCGCACACACACACACACATACACTCACAATTTTTGAGTTGTTTTGCTTGTATTCTATTACTTACAATAATATGCCTTGTATGTAATTTTGTATGAGCATCATAAAAGTATATTTTGCAGCTGTTTTGCTTGTATTCTATTATTTACAGTAACATGCCTTGCATGTAATTTTGTATGAGACACAATACATAGCACTGGTATGACTAGTCCTTCCTCCTGAGCATCATCGGTAAGTAACGTAAGAACCAAAGTAAGAGAACTTGAAGGGACAACGCAACCTGACATGGAGTGATTTTTATCAATTCTTGACTTAATCAGTATATAATGCAATGTGAAGTGAATAATTATTTAGAAGCAATGAAAGTAGTGAATATAACTAAATAGTAGTAAATATAACTAAAAAGTGTAAAATACATACATGGTCTCCCATGAACTGACAAAGAATCCAACAGAAAATGAGGTAAAGGGTAAGATAAAAGATATAATAAATATAAAGAAAATCAGGTAAGAGCAGATATCTTAAATATATAGGATTTTTAACTTTCAAGTAGTCAGGAAATTACTTAAGATATTACCTTTTACTTGCTACATCTTCAAAAAATTACATAATTAACCTCCAATCCTCCAGGGTAGGAAAGAAGAGTATTGTCCTACATGACAATGTACATAACATTTTGTGTAAATAATCTGGCAGTATCAATTAAAACATGGTAAAACATGTGCCCTCTTTTTGACACACCAAATCTACTTTTAGGAGAGTGCGTTTTTAGAAGTAAGAACACAGAAATACATATTTAGTGCTTATTGAGGCATCCGTTATAAGAGCTAGACATAGGTAATAACCTAAATGTCTATCAAATGGTGTGTGGCTCTATTATGTATAACTATGAAAACAATAACCTTGAGCCACATGGATCATGCCAGGAAGAGGTCTACTATATATTGTTAAAGAAAGTAAAATTATGATTCCCTTTTGGGTATACTCCATTACTGGGCATATGTGTCTGTAGAAACAACAATATTGAAGGAGTCACACTAAACTGTTAATATTTCCTTAGGGAATAAGGACTAAAGGGCAAATAGGCATAGAGAAAATGACTCAATTTGATATTATGTTGTGTATTATTTTGCAATTTTAGAATGCAATAGTATTTTTCAAAAGAGAAACCAATTTTATAAAATAATTACAAATTATATTGTCACTAAATGATTGTCAATTGAACTAAATTGAACCCCTACTGTTAGTGCAAGTAACCATACACAGGGACCTTAACAAGAGAGCACAATATTACTTCCCAGATGCATGAGCATTTAAATTTGATTGTTTTGGCTTCAATCAACAGCTAAATAATTATAGGAAAATTATACATTGCCTGTCACTCAAAGCTCTGTTTCCTTTCTAAACAGGGAGAAAATAATACATTATACAAAACTGTTGTTATGATTAAATAATAACGAATGCAGGCATTTACTAAGTGGCTACCCAGGAATACCTATTAATTTTATTGTGTATCATTACTTGGTATAGAAACAGAGTAAATAACCGTGAAATGACATAGTTCTTTGTATCAGAATAGGGAAGGAGTTTGGTTGTTAAGAAAACAAAACAAAACATGGGATTAAAACTATAAACTAGACTCCAGAACTCAGCATATGCAATCAAATATTAACACAAAGTAAAAAGAAAAGAAATCTTGTGCATTGGAGCTTAAATGTTTAGGTATGAATTATCATGCATTAGGGTAGAGAATAAGAGTTGCCTCAGAAATTAACATTTTTAAGAATACAGAAATATATATATATATATATATATATATTCACTCACTATAATTCAAATAATCACTATATACTATTTATAAAATATTATGTATATTTAGGTAAGAATTATGTTTACCTTTTTATAGGATACAGATAAATGTTTAATGTGTTCCTTAAAATATGAATGTGAATTAAAAATAAGACAGAAGGGAAAAGACAAAAAAAGAAAGAATTATGCTAATAAACCCAAAATAATTTACAGGAACCATACTGTTAACTAAAAATTGTTCTTACTTGAAAGGGTTACAAAGCTGTCATCATATTCTGGTTGAGATGATGCTGAATGATGCTGACAGGCTGTCAAATCTGCAGATTCTAAAGCTCTAAAATGTGAAGAATATAACTTCAAATTTTAAAACATAAAGTTGATGTGAATAAGTTTAGCTCTACTACAAAAGTTTAAGAGTTCATTGAAATTGTTTATAATATTTTATTTTCAGAAATTGGTCTATAGCTTTCATTAGGTTATCTGAAAACTCCAAAGATATTCAAATGAAAAACCAAAATTTGCAAAGATACAGTAGTGAGACAATGAAATACTGCAAATAAGTTTGGCTTTTTATGGATGATATTCTGAGTTAGAAACATCTTTCTAGATTCAAGAAACTAAATCCTATTTTGCTACATATTATAATGTGAACAAAATTATGACCAAGTTAGTAAAACAGATGTTTAATTTCAAGGACAAACTGAAACAAATGAAACTCCGACATGTAGTTATTTCATTTCAATTTACAGAAAAGCATGTTTTCCATCTCTGAAAATATACACAGATTTTATTTTTTAAATTTCTGTAGCACCCTTGTGAAAATGGACAGCACTCTCAATAGCTACATCTCAAGAAAAAGGGACTTGAATAAACAGCAGGGTTTAAGATGCTATTTACTTTCTCAGCTCAACTAACAAAATGTTTTAATGAAAAAAAATGTTTTAAAATAGCTTACAAATTGTGACATGTGAAAATATATTTTGGAAACATGACTAAGTAGTTTTGGAATTCTAGATAGGTATTCAAGTTTTCCAACCTCTGGTAAAATCGATTATCATTGTTTATTTACTTTTAGAGTATGGCAGAGGGTAGAAGGGCATGAGTGTAAATTAGTGAATTTTAGTTGTTAAAAATCTTAGCTTGCTACTTTGACTCTATTACTAATAAGCTATTTGAACTTAAAAATCATTTGGTTTGTTTCATGTAACTTATCTATTAAAAAACATGGACACATGTCAAGGGCTTGCCTGGTTTGCTACCCAGCCAGGAAGGGTATAGGTCAGTGAAGGAAGGTAAAGGAGGCTTTGAGGATGACACAAGGAACCTACCTGAATCCCCCAAAAAACAGTATGATCTTGGAAATTCGTTTAACGAATACTTTCTTTGCAGTTTCAGATAGGTGCATAAAATGCTTACTTTTTCAGCTGTTCCACATCAGAATTACTTTCTGGCAAGATTCTGATTCCCCGGCCATAACTGGTACCTCCATGGAGATGAAACTCCAGACTTAGTGACGAAGGCTGGGTCTCTGAATTCACTGACTGGAGCTTGGTATGGAGGCTATAGATTCTGATAAAGCTTCCAACCTAAAAGCAAAGTGTTTATTATTTACAAATAGGTTTATATGGTAAGCACATGAGCGTTTATTTTATTATTTCTTTATTACTATGTTTCACTGTTAAATAAAATTTATAGGACAGACTGTTAGTTATTCTATAAACAAGTCTTAAAGATGAAAAAATTTGCTATTATCAGAAATTCCTTCTGGAGGCAGTGTTGTATTTTTTAAAACTTGCTGAATGTATTATGAAATGTACCCAATGATTAATTGTAAAAATGCAACGTTGTTTAGTTTTGTCAATAATGGAATATTTCAAAACAGAAGTAAAGAGATTATAAAAATTATAAAAGTGCAACTTAAAGATTTGAAAGTCTCTCTCAATATGGAAACACAAATATGTTGATTAAGAAATTACTATTCTCTTATTGTTTGTTTTTTGCTTTTGGCTTTTTTGTTTTTTTTTTTGTTTTTTTTTGCTGGTCCTTGGGCTTAAACTCAGAGACAGGGTGCTAACCCTGAGATTTTTTTGGTCAAGGCTAGTGCTCTATCACTTGAGTCACAGTTCCATTTCACCATTCCTTTAGAAATAATTGAAATGGGGGCTGGGAAGGTGGCTCAGTGGTAGAGCGCTTGCCATGCATGCATGAGGCCCCCCTGGGTTCGATTCCTCAGCACCACATAAGCAAAAAGAAAAAAAGCCAGAAGTGGCGCTGTGGCTCAAGTGGTAGAGCACTATCCTTGAGCTGAAGAGCTGAGGGACAGTGCCCAGGCCCAGAGTCCAGGCCCACGACTGGACCCCCCCCCCAAAAAAAAAATTGAAATGTTCTCCATCATTTATTAAGAATTTGTGTTTAGATACAATATTTTTAAATTGTTTTTCTCAAAATAGTCAAATTACTTACTGGATAACTAATATAAACATAATTATAACTATGTATGTTTTACAATTATTAAAAATAAAAGTCGTACCAGAATAGGACTGGCTATTTAACCATTTGTCTTCAGATTCTAGACAAAATTTGAAAGGTCAGTTTATGTCTTCATATTTGTGTAAAATGTTTTGGGAATGACACTATTTATAAAGCAAGATTTAGAAAACAGTTAAATGCAATTTAGATTGTAAAATAGGCGTTTTTTATATTGTATTTTATAATTGCATTATACCCTTTAAAAATATTTTTTACCTTGCTCTATGAGTTTGTCCTTTATGTAAACATATACACATATTTATAAAGGACAAGAAAGTATAATTATATCTTCCTGTGCCCTATTCTTAACTCAGAAAGTTGAGTTGTAATACAACAAAGAAGCAGAAATACTTTATCCAATGGGCATGAAATTGTAGATTTCAACTTTTCAAATAGTCTCTTAACTTTAAGTAGGCTAGAAGACAGAAACAGGGAAGCTTCAGTCATTAGTTGCACCAACTATTATCACAGGACAATTATATGTATATATGATATTCAGAAAACACTTTTCCAATTAAACATGTCCATTCCATGTTATAACTCTCATAACATGTTTTATAAGTTAAAACAAATTTTATAACTTAAAATTCAAGGAAAATAAACCTCAAGATAATTTCTAGTCTGTAGCTTTTTGTCACAAAATTACATTTGAACCAAAATATACCAAATGACCAAAAATATATTTTAAACACACACACACACACACACAAACACACACACAAAAGCAGTAATAGTGAACATTTTCCTATTCAACATCACCTTCAGGGATTTTGCCACTTGAACATGGTTATCATAGACTAAAATGTCTATTGTCAGATTCTGTAGACGATGTATTTGATTTAAGTCACCCTCAAGATCACGGGCTTGTATTAAGACTCTCCAAGATGGAAACGGTGTCCTCCTGCCATCCCACACCTACCAGAAAGAGAACAGAGCAAACTCAAGTATCTTTATGAAAAGAAATCAGTAGAAAACCATTCTACTTTTGGATAATACTACTTAAAATAAATAAGTGCTTTTAAATATCTGCAATACTTTACATGTGATATACATTATTTTCTGATTTTATAGACTAAATATGACCTATAGGTAACATGAAAAATGAACAATGTAGAAAAGTCACATTGTTGAACCCCAAGCATTAACTTTCTGATCTTACTCTTTTTCATCTGTTCAGATTCATAACATACATTTTTAAGTGTTTTCATATAAACTACTTTTCCATTCTGTTTTTTTTGTCTTTTTAGTTTACTAATGAGTTCTTTATCAGAAAACTTAAATATTATACTAAAGTATGATTTTTTAATTGATTCATATTTTATAAGCATAAACAATTTTTTAAAAATTTTATTTTATTGGGGCTGGGAAGTTGGCTCCGTGGTAGAGTGCTTGCCTTGCATGCCTGAGGCCCTGGGTTCGATTCCTCAGCACCACATAAGAAAAAAGCCGGAAGTGGCGCTGTGGCTCAAGTGGTAGAGCGCTAGCCTTGAGCTGAAGGACAGCTCCCAGGCCCACAGTTCAGGCCCCAGGACTGGACCCCCCAAAAAAAAAACCAAAAAAACAACAAAAACAAAAAAAAAATTATTTTATTGTAAAGATGCTATACAGAGAAGTTACAGTTACGTGAATAAGGTAATGAGTATATTTCTTGTTGAACGTTCTTACCCCCTCCTTTGTTCCTTTGGTTTTTTTCCCTACTATTCCTTCCCAACACTCCCCTACCCCCACCAAAGTTGTAAAGATCATTTCCAACATAGTGTCTTGTGAGTATCATTGTCATACTCTAAAACAAAGGCACAGGATAAACTAAATTTATATGAGCAATCTATTGGATTGATTCAATCTTTTTCTGTATTAAATGATTCAGGGACTAGAGATATAGCTTGTTGATAAGAAGCGCTTTCCTGGCATGTCATATGCAAGGGTCTTGGTTCAAGCCCCAGAACTACAAAAACAAGCAAAGAAATAAATCGGTAATTGCCATGTTGCAAATAAAGCCTTCCAAGAATCTTTGTTAACATTCTTAGAATACTTACCCTTATGTTGGAAATGTATCCTATAAGTCATTTTTTTCCTTGGTTTTCATTAGGAAAATCTTATAAAAGACACATACAGAAATGTTTCCTTTACATTAGTCTTGAAGAATATGAAAGAATGAAAATAGTGGGTGCTGGAAAAGGAAATAAATTCTGGGCTGGTATGTCAAACACATCTAGAAACATGAGCAGAGAGTGAGCAGCATTCTCTACTCTTTAAGGCTTCTTGACTGACTGAAAGATGATCAGAATAACAAGCATTTGGAAACTATCCATTGCCTACAAATGAGGAAGGCAGTCAGAGGGAGGAAAACTCAACATCAATGAATCGAGAAAGGGAGTAAAGTGACAAAGCAATTGACCTTGATAGGCAGGCAGAAATTTTCATATACGAAAGTCTAATGAAAAACATTAGGAAACAAGTCTGTTTATAATGTACCTTTAGAAGAAATGATGTCCCATCCACTTCTGCTTTGCCCAAGAGCTGACAAGTCAGGTCGAAATACTGCATTGGCTGAACATCACACAACTGTACTAAGGTTGAAGAAGGGGAAATATGTGTAGATGCCCAAACCCGTAAGGCTTCTACCACTTTGTGGTCTCCAGCTGTGAAGCTATAGCACTTGCTGGAAGTACGTGGTATGACAGGAGCTCCCAAAGTTCCCTCAAATGTCAGAGATGCAAACCCAGAGGTGTTGATACCCTGAGGCTCCATTTTGTATACTTGGATCTAAGAAAATAGGATATAGAAAAAATAATTTACTGATACCAAAATCCCAAAATAAAGAAACTTGGGACTTAAAAATTTTCAACTGTAATCAACAGTAATTAATTTTTTACATGAACAAAATACAAAATTTTATGTTTCAAAATGTATATTTTAGAGTAATTAATTCTTTACATGAACAAAATAAAAAATTTTATGTTTCTGAACATATTTTGTGTTTCTTAATTTGAAAAGGTTCTCTAGTTTATAAATTCTCAGGGAAATTCAAACTAAAATCACAATGAGATATTAACATACACAACAAAATACAGAAAATGCCAATATTGAAAATACCAAGAGTTGGTAAACTGTGGAACGTGTGAACTTCTCTTCTATGGCTACAAACAAGTACTCTTCTACAAACAAGTACTCTGAAAACTCAGGTAAGTATAAACACAACCTAGGCTCTAGCACTACAGCTGACAAAGCATAATGACTGAAATGTATATGCATACCTTCATCTATATTCACTAAAATGCATGTAATTAGATTGCTTATTACACTCTAACATTCAATTTGAGAACTACCTAAATATTGAAAAATAACAATATGAATATATATATATATATATATATATATACATACAGTATAATGAATTGTCACAATAGCATAATATTGAGCAATGAAAATAAAGAAAAGCTAAGCAAGCAAAACCATTATGTAATGATTGTAATGCCATATTGTATGAGTTTTGTCTTTTTTTCTTTCCGGTCATGGGGCCTGAACTCTAGGCCAGGGCACTGTCCCTCAGCTCATCACCTCATGGCTAGCGCTTTACCACTTGAGCCACAGCACCACTTTCGGCTTCTTCTGCTCATGTGGTACTGAGGAATTGAACCCAGGGCCTCGGGAATGTGAAGCAAGCACTCTACAACTGAGCTACCTTCCCAGCTCCTGTATGAGCTTTTTTAAAGAAAACAATCCACCAACCATATGCTGTATAATCCCTGCATAAAGGAAATATAAAGTACAAACACAGGTGAAACTGATATATAATGTTAGTGGTGACAGGATAATAGTTTCAGGGACTTGGGAAGCTGAAGTAAGAGGACTGCTTGAGTTGAAGATGTTGAGGCCAGTCTGGGCAACATAGCAAGATCTCTGTCTCAAAACATTAACCACAAAGAAGTCATGAGCTTATTGCTTCTGTCTTTTATCAAATTTTATATGGAAAACTTTTATATCATTAATTTAGATCTGAAAGTAAAAAGAAAGAATGGAACTAGTCTAAATGAGAGCCTTTAAAACATTTCTAGGAAAAGAGAACAGAACATTAATTTAAATGAAGAAGTATCCCATTATAAATTATTTGAGGTTAAATACTACTTACATTTCTTACCTCCTGATACAATATAATACAATACAATGCAACCATAATTAGTGTTAGCTAGCTTTAGTGAACAATATAGAAGTTTCTCCAAATATAAAAGTTCTGGTATGAACTATACCTTCAGCCTGTGGAAACGAACAATGTCTCCAATTTTATAAATTATTGGAAGGGCTTCATAGTTTCCACTAAAAAGAAGGCAAGTGAGCTTTACATTTGTCTGGTCCACAATTGTTACAACCGAACAATAATCTAGAAAATATAAAGATATTTATTTATCCTTGGTATTTCAATGCATTTGGTAAAATACGAATTTACTTATTTCACAATCTTAAAGTGTTATTCTTCCCTTTTTAAGTATGCCTAGGGGAAAAAAAAGAAAATCAGGCTTTTTTTGGTTCACAATATGTTTCATCTTTATCTAAATTAATTTTTGGAAATTTATAAATGTAAAATAAAAATTTACTTAAGTTTTCTGGGGAGGGAGTAACTTTTTATATTACTTCAAAATTTGTTGCTTATGAAGCAGATGAACATATTCAAAGAAAATATAACTCCTAAAATAAGTACAACTAAACTTCGAGTGAGTAGCAGTGTATGTTTCAGTGGCAGAATGTATGCCCAGCATGGCTGTGGTTCTGGGTTTGATTTCTATTTATACATTAGAGTAAGAGTATTTAAACTGGCTTTTTTTTTTTTTACTATAATGTGTTTCCAAAAAAGTAGAAATTTTGTTGGATGTGTCATGCCTCTAATCCTAGCTACTTAGGAAAGTGAGATCTGAAGCTGCAGTTTGAAGCCAACCTGGACAAGGAAGTCCCTAAGTCTCTTATCTCCAGTTAACTACCAAAAAGCCAAAGGAGAGCTGTAACCCAAGTGGTAGAGCACTAGCCATGTACAAAACATTCAGGGTCGATGCCCAGGTCCTGAGTTCAAGGCCCAGGACTGGGAAATATACACACATACACACAGACACTGACAAGAATACATGTAAAATTTTAAGTTGATAACAAATAAATATGGAGGGGTTACAGTTACATGAGCAAGGTAATGAGTACATTTCTTATCAAGCATTGTTGCCTCCTCCTTTGATTTTCCCCTATCTTCCCTCCCCCCTCCCAAAGTTGTAAAGTTCGTTTTTCAACCTAGTGTAATCCCTTAGTTTTTCTCCATTCACATTGTTTTCCAGTATAATTTAAAAATATTTA
The DNA here is from genome assembly GCF_000151885.1 of Dipodomys ordii. Lineage (NCBI taxonomy): Eukaryota > Metazoa > Chordata > Mammalia > Rodentia > Heteromyidae > Dipodomys > Dipodomys ordii. The sequence goes on along the minus strand of NW_012267264.1, from coordinate 3,655,799 downwards.
GTATATAAATGAATCTAAGAGTTGTTCTCCACTTAGTCCAACCTGTCAGAACCACTCATTGAGTATAGTATGTGAATAGGCACAACTCCTTCTTTCACAAGGATTACATTTTCCTTAGATTGACTTGTAGTCTCACAATCTTGATTCCATAATTTTAGCCTGCGTGCTATCTTATGCTAATATTTGCTAGTGTTCAGCATTTATATTCCCTGTATAGCTAATGATTCATCATGATAAATACAGAATTAATGATGCCGATGCCATTTTTTAGAATAAGAGGAAACTGACATTTAAATACTTGGTGAACATTATATAAAGTTCGCACATTTTAGAAAAGTGACAAAAATAAAGGTTTTCATAAACCTCACATCCAACTTACAGTTCATATTGTCAAGCTACAGACATTTCTAGCAATGTCCATGTTTAACCAAAGTGTCTGAAATTAAATTATCCTAAGAAGTTAGGTATTAGTAAAGTAAGGTAGAAGTCGAAATACAGTTTAGAATTATCAAATAAAAATTAGGTGAAAAATACATCTTACTAATATAAATAAGTATTTAAGATAAGCAAAGTATTTTATTACAAGAACATCAATAGGGGAAAATTGTATTACTAAGTGGTTAACAAACATTGAGGTTTCATGATATAGCAAATGGTATATTAAACAATTTATACACCTTGAATATTAGACAGTTATATACATCATAAACTATTGGGTTTAGCTTTGAAATAAGCTAATTTAATCTCTTAAAAAGGCAGGTAATATATTTAAACTCTATGTCCAACTCAAATGTCACCAGGATGCATATTTTTACAAACATAAATGATAATTCAAAAGGAAGTAAAACTGTACTCTTTTCATTGTGATTGAGGCCTGAGGGTTAGCTAAGCAAGTAAAATTATAGTGCACTTCAACTATAACATATGTATGTATTATTTCATGTATTTGTCTTGAAATAGTGTTCATTAATGAATAAACTACCCTTCTAATGAAGTTTCCTCTATTAATTTATTTCACAGAAACAGACACCACAGACATCACACAAAAAAATCTATTATAATTCATTGCTATGAAATGTACCTCTTTCTACACTCTGATTTCTTTTTCTAAGAATCAAAAAGGAGGTTAGCTTGTTCTTGTTTTTGAAGGAGCTTGAAGTGATCATTAAAGTATTGATTTAAGATTTCTCCAATTTGTTGTTGTAGGCACTCTGAGCTATAAATTTTCCTCTGAGTACTACCTTTGCTGTATCTCAGAGGAGCTGGTATTTTGTGTATATTTTGCAGCATTGTTTACCAGAGCCAAGATGTGGAATCAACCAGAATCCCCTCAGTGGACAACTGGATCAAGAAAATGTGGTATACATACACAGTGGAATTCAACTCATCCATCAGAAAGAACTATTTTGTGCCATTTGTAAGGAAATAGAAAGACTTGGGAAAAAAATATATTAAGCGAAGCAAGCCAGACTTAAAGAAACAGGTTGCATTGTTTTCCTCATTTGTAGTAACTAGGATATGCCTATAAATCTACAAGTAGACATACTAGATGGTAAAAGAAAAAAAATACTGAGACATGATAAATTATACAGGTGTCTAAGCATTCACACAAAGACCAAAGGAGGATATTCTTAGGAGATCACAAAGGCTCAATAGCTATGTGCATCTGATCATATAAAACAATATTTATCAAAATGAACTCCAGGAAATGGAAACTCTTTGGGAGAGTAAGGACACTATATTGAAAATGAACTATATAACTTGTGTGTATGGTGTGGAACTGGGAGAAAGTAAGGGAAGGGATTACATTGTTCAAAAAGAAATGCACCCTTTATTTGTAACTTTAATCCCTGTCATGTGTATATCACATTTACAATAACAATATATTTTTTAAGAATATATATATATATATTGATTTATTATTTGAATTCATATATATTCAAATATATTATTTGAAGAAGAGTTAAACACTAGAGGTATGACAAAGACACATGTGTAATTGTGAAATCACTTAGAAAAGAGTCAACTGAACTGTTAGTGGAAAGAAAAAGCAGGGGAGTGTTATAAATCAGGGATTGGTAAACTAAAACCTAGAGCTAAATCTCGACTGCTGCTGGCTTACTATCATTCCAAAGCCTTCAACTTAAGTATTCATAAACATTCATATTCATGTTTAAGTTACTCAATTAGATTAACAATCAAAAGAAGCAGCAAACAGATTTAGGAACAAACAAAACTGTCCAAATGCATTTATTCTACTAATACAGTTCCAATTCTTGGAGAAGTGAGCAGTTCCTAGGGCACTGAACAGTTCCTAAATGTGAGAGTTCAGGATGACAAAACATCAAATAACAAGGCTTTAGGGATTGGAAGAGGATGTTAAGGGAGTTTCTTATTTAAATAACTTACTGGTAGGCAGGTTACCAACATGTTACTAAAATAAATTATGTACATCAGGTGTATGACAAATGGTGTATGAGACCCTACAGATTATTTTTTCTGACAAGTAAACGTAACAGATTTCTGAAGGATGTTAAAGCTGAAGCAAGAAAGGACTTCTGGTTTAGTATTAAGTTTTTTCACCATTTAAAGAACATTCTAGCTGATTAATCATCATTACAAAATCAATGTATGTCTTTAACTACAGCAAATATAAAGTACTTGTAAAATTCTCCTCTGAAGTCTGTGGTAGTCAGTGAAAATCATTTCTTTGTGCCTCAGTTTCCCCATCTATAAAAGAGGACAACCGTATTCACCTCATAGGATGATTCTTATAATTCCAACAGTAGTTACATGCGCAATGCATCAAACAGTGCCTTGCATGGCTCAGTGCTACACTAAGTGCTGACAGGTAGTATCAGCAATAGCAGTCTGGACAGTATTCCACTACTCCTATATCCCTCTCCTCAAATAAAACTACAAGGGATTTTACAATCTTTCTGAACACAGTATCTGGTGTTGGAAACAACTTTGCCAAGATTCAGTGCCAGTTTGATTCGTATGCCAAGTTGGAGTATAAAACGGGACATATAGATTTAAAGGATTGTAAAGGAATTTCATGTGCATTTTTGCTGAATCTCCATTAATCTCTTTTAAATACAGTGTCATCAGCATCATAGAGAAGAATCTTATAGCTAACAAGATCTGGTCCTGAAATGAAAATTTACTTGGGACACAAAAAAGGTTTCTGAGAAAATGGAAGGTTGAAAATGATTAGCCTGTCTTACTTTATTCATGAAATAAAATGTCAAGGAGACAAAATAAGAAAACTCTAATGGAGCAAAAGGGACAAAAAGATTTGGTATCTCACTTAAAACAGAACAAATAAGCTTCACATTTAATATTGCTAAGGCAAGCTGCCTAAACATGTTTTATCTGATTCAATCTTTCTAAGGAAGTTAAATGCTAAACACTGCTCCCTCCAAACAAACAAATATACAATTCCCAGTTAAGATTTCATAATGTAAGAAAAAAAAATATTTCTTCAACCATACTTTATTTTATATTCTTTCTCAAAGGGAAACACAGAACTAGAGGTAATAATCTATTTTTTCAATAGCTAATATCATCAGGGAATATGGAAAGTGTAGGAAGAACACTGATAGATCGGCATTCTTCTATTACCTAACTAGTGTCTAGTCTCTATTATATATACGTACTTTAAACTGCTGATAAAATATTGACCTTAACGATTTTGCAATACTTCATACTAAGACTGCTGACTAAGAATTTAACTAGTTTAACTCTTTGGCAACACTTTGCATAGCTTGATAGGAATCTAAAAAAGATAACAAATTATAAATTAAGGTTGCTACTCTGTAATCTTGAGCAATTCACATAATTTCCTTAGTATGATTAAGTGTAAATTGCCTTAGCGATCCACTATAAAGAAAAGCTGGTAGTTCATTTAAGCAAGGTCTTTAATAAAAGAAACAGGCGCAAATAAATTATAATCCACAAAAATTCCTCCATGAAAGCTGTTGCTTCATCCTTTTTATCTGCAAGACTGCTTTTTTTAGACCAATCAGTATTTGAACAAGTCCCACTGGTTATACAGGTATGTGAGAGTACTACAGAAACATTCAAGTAAAAGTTATGAAGGCAAATCACTGAACCAAGTACACGTTACAATTGTATTTCTTTTTACAAGAAAAAATACTATATTTTAAATTAAATATATAAACCCACTTTCTCTCTATATATGTATATATATGTACATATGTATATATATGTACATATATATATATATATATATATATATATAAATTAGGTTTTACTTTTGCCTAGATTACAAACAAAGCATAATACTCCAAAGTATCTTGGGTCCTTAATAACAAAGAGTTAAACATCAGCTATAAGGAAATAAATTACATTTGAATATAATGCTGAAATTACAGTGTTTGAAATTATATTCAGGCCAACTTATCTAGGAGCTGACTTTTGAAATTGAAAATTTCACTTTTGTATTATAAAAGTCTGACAAATTTTGCTGCTATTTCCAAACTCTGGACCGTTGGCCCCTTCTTCCTCACCTATCAAAAATCCAATTTGTTTTTGAAAATTCTACTCAAATTACAGGTCTCTTAGAAGCCTTTTCCCTGGGCAGTTACTTCTCCATTTCACTCCAGAAACCTTTCATTTGTTCCTTTAAATACAACCTATTACTATGCCTTGTACTCCTTATGTGATCACAACTAAAGGAGATAGAAGTCTCCTTGCAAAACTCAGTGTACCCCTTAATCCCTATGGACAACAGGTACAGAACAATGTTACATAAAATTACTAAAACATCTTCAACTGAGTAAAGAACGCACTACAGTTTTAGGAATGAGAAAATGGTACTAACTCAGAAATTATTAAAACTGTTCAACTACAAACTGATAAAACTTAGGGCTAATATCTAAATCCTTAAGCTAGTAATTTGCTAGAGGAAAAAGATCTTGAAAGTAGCGTGTGAAGCTGTGTATAGGAAGTCAAACAGAAGCTTCAGTAAAGAAGTCACTCCTGCCTATGAGTAAAACACACATATGTGCAGCAACAGAAAAACAAAATCTCTTTCTGCATCTCCATTTTCCAGGTAGAAAAGGACAAATGAATGGAACAGAGTGTGAGCTCATTGAAAAGTAGAAGCTGGGCTCTTTGCAAATCCTTAAACCAGTAAGAGATGATGAACAATGGCCTGGTTGCTGCCATTTCTGAAGGTGAGACAACTAACACCTGAAAAGTACTGAAATAATTTCTCGTAGCTATTGAGAAAGAGAAAACAGTGCCTGTCTGAACTATAACCTCTATCATTTATACTACTGTTAAAGTTATGAACTAAGACATAAAATTTCCAAGCAATATCATTGCTATAAAATTTCCAAATCCTTAGGCAATAGTCTTGCTTTTCTGTCTGAATGAGATCCCATTATGCACCCCTGATGACTTAAACTGATGATACAATGATATCTTAATTATAGAACCTTTGAGGGATTCTTTCTCAGTTTTCATAGTAAGTTTTATCACAATTAAGAATGTTAGAATCTTTAGTACAATATGTCCTTTTAAGACAGGACTAAGAGACTTGAGACAAAACAAAAATTACACTTCTGCTATGACTTAACATAAAGCTTGAAAAATAATGCATTTGCTACCAGAGGAAGAATGTATCCAGAAATTAGATAACATGGTATGTACCGGCCAAAAGTCATCATCAGAACTTAGAATGAGAATGTCATGCAGGAAAAGTGTAATCAAGGACATCACATTGTATCTGCTTCGATTACACTGAATTTAACATTTATAAAAAATTGGATGCTAGGTAATGAAATATAACAGAATATAAAGTAAAAATGTGCACGGTATGGTGAGAGATTTTATCTACTGACCCAGTTAGGTAACTGCATATATTAAGACTGTGCTGCCATATTCATGACCTACTGATTTATGCAATGTGAAAAAATGGACAGCTGTGCACTACTCCTCAACATTCATTCTAGTGCTTTTCTGTGGTAATAATAATGAAGGTGATCTTTTCCTGAACACAAGTATTGTTGCTATTTGTCTGACTCTCCTGAAATTTACTCCTGTTGAAGGATGAGTTCTGTCAATGGAAATAAAAATGTAAGTGTAACTAAAGCTATGAGATAGATAGTTTTAAAACTGAAAATCAGGCTAGTAGTGATGTCTTGCTATGTCTGAAAGATTAATTTTAAAGTTTCAATGACTATGTTCAGATAAAATTGATGGCATTCATTTTAATTTACCATCTCAGAAGAAACAAAGAAACATATTATCACTGCAATAACAGATGGTTCATTACTAGCCATCAATTTTCTTTCTAACAAGGGACTGGATTCAACGAAACTTATCACTTAACTGACAGAAATGTAAGATACGCATGCATATATATGATAAATACTATAGTTCCCCAGAACTTTTGCTTTTACCCAGGATTTAACAACATATCAAAAGATAGCACGGCACTGGTACTAGTAACTAAAAATAAATAAATAAATTCATCAGTGTTTTTTTTAAGAACAGCTGTTATTTTATTCTATTTTATCATTTTAATTTGCATTTGATAATGTGCATTTATCTTTGTATATCAATTAAATATTTCAAAAACAAGAATTAACTACCTATCAATTGCAAAAAAAGTTTTTATATTTTCTCTTACCCAGTTAGGCATCATTAGCAATAAGGTAGAATTGTCTTGTGGCAGGCCACATTTGTAAAGCTAACAACTGGGAAGAGGATCACAGTAATGGTGATCACACTTTTTATTAATCCCCAAAGAGAACATTTAAGCTTCTAGGAAACTTTGATGGTAAAAGTGAGTGGCTCCCATTCCATGTACTCACACCTAGCTCATATGTCAAAAATAAAATTTACATGCATGTAAGTTTATAATGAACTTCATAAATACATTTCTGTGTTCCCAGCAGGCTCCTGCAATGCTGTACAGAAAGAGGATTTCTTCAACAACGCAGACTGCTACATACTCTTATCAATTCTGAAGTATATATTCCTCTTAAGAACAGAAAGCATAGTTTTACTGGTGGTGTCTTCTATTCTTAATGATGCATAGTGTCTCTAAGAATGAGGAGGGGAGCATTGGGAGCTCGGGAAAGTGAGAGAAAATGAGGGAGCGGGTAAAAATGTTCAACAAGAAATGTACTCACTACCTTACATATGTTACTGTAACCCCTCTGTATATCACCTTGACAATAAAATTAAATTAAAAAAAGAAATTATGAAGTTACATATATGAGATATGTAACAATGTATAATTTTGTTGAACTGAGTTAAACTGAAGCAAAGCATGTATGCTCTGTCAAAAACAAACTAAAGTCATGGATTTTAATGTGCCCTTCAGGTGTTTGTTGCTTAAAGTTTTACATTATCATAGATTGTACTTTTAAAATTTACCCAGGAATATAGATCAAAACATTACATAGCTCTGATATCAAATTGTATAATTTCTTCTCTTATCCTTTTTTTCATGGGTAAGGAGAGTATAAAAGGCATGAGGTCTGGCTGGGTGCTGATGGCTCACACTGAAATCCTACCTACTGAGGAGGCTAAGATCTGAGCCAGGCTGGGTAGAAAAGTGCATTAGACTTTCTTATTAAATTAAATTTTATCTAATTTTATTGTAAAGGCGATGTACAGAGGGGTTACAATTACATAAGTAAGATAATGAGTACATTGCTTGTCAAACAGTTATCTCCAATTAACCACCAAAAAGCTGGAAGTTGAACTATATCTTAAGTGTTAGAGTGTCAACCTTGACCAAAAAAGCTAAGGGATAGCACTCAGGCCCAATATTCAAGCCACAGTACAGGCACAGGCACACACATATAGGTATGCACATGTACATGCACATAGACACACAAATGAAATATGACATCTGATGCTTGCTATTTTAATAATTTTTTTTCATTTTTTGCAATACTGAAATTTGTACTCAGTGTTTTATGCTATCTAGACAGGACTTTTACCACTAAATTTTAAGTGTTCAATAAAATGTGTTACATTACAATAGATGTAATAGGTCTCTAATTTTTTTTTTAATCTTGAATAACTGGAAGTTTCTATCCACTTAACTACAACTTTCTTGTTACTCTTCCCATGGCTCCTGGAAACTACCTTTTTTTTTTTTCTTCTTCTTCTTCTGGGACTATTTACTTTAGATACCTAATATAAATGTCTAAAACCTGGGACTGGTTTTTCTTCAGTTAGCAATACTGCAGTGAAGATTCAGTCACGTTGCCTCATGATACGATTCACTTCTTTTACAACCTGAACAGAATTGAACTCCATGTATATGCCCCCTGCCTTCCCTTTTATTTAATGTATCCCTTCCTTCATGGGCATTTAAACTGCTTCCATAAGCTATCTATGGTGAATAATGTTACAGTAAACATGGGAGTACAAATATTTCTTCGTGATCCCAATTTCATTCTGTTTGATAAATATGTAAAAGTTGAACTGATGGATCAGAAGTAGGAAAACCAAATATGCTTTCTATAGTAGCTGTGCCATTTCATAGTTCAACAACAGTGCATAAAGGTTCCAATTTTTTCCACATCCTTACCAATACTGACCCTGGAAATGACACCAAAATCTGAGGCTGCCAAGTAACAATAAATAATAGTAGAAATAAGTGGAGGAACTAGGTCAAACCAAAAAGCTTCTATCAAGTTAAAAAAAAATGAATCAACAGTGAAAAACAAAACCTAACTATGGAATGGTTTTAACATTCAATTGAATTCAGCTTACAGATATATTTTTGAAGGTTTCTATATTTACATTCAGACAGCTTTCAATTTTGTAGTCTTTTATTTTGGTATCAGGTTAATGCTGGAATCATAAAATGAGATTGGAAGAGTTCCCTACTTTTCAATGTTTTGGAAGAATTTGAGAAGGACTGGCATTAATTCTTCTTTAAATATTTGGCAGAATGCTTCAGTGAAGCCATCTGGTCTTGGGCTTTTCTCTCTTTTAGGGTGCTTTTGATTACTGATTTAATCTCGCTATTAGTTCTAGGTCTATTCATCTTTTTTCTTTCTTCAGGAATTAGGATAGGTAGTTTTTAAGAAAATCATTGTTATGTTTCAGTAGCAAAAGTTGTTAATTTGCTACTTTCACTTCTGATTTTCAGTCTCTTTTTTCTTAAACTAGGTAAAAATTTGTCAATTTTTCTCCTCCCAAGCTTTTACTATTCTTTTTATTTCTACTCTTCATTATTAGTATTTCCTTTTCTACTTCTTTTTTGAGTATATATTTTTACTTCCTTGGATGTAAGTTGTTCATTCACAATCTTCATATACCAATATTATAGGAATTTAATGTCTGAATTTCTTTAAATATATACTTTTCTCAAAGAATTTTGTAAGTTCTCATGCTTTCATAGTGCTCTTTAGCACCCTTCTTTACAATTTATTCTTAAAGTAGATGACAAAATCTAAAGACCATTGATTGTTTTACATTAACATACCAAAGAATATGTATCAGAGTTGTTTGGCAATTAGCAATCAGAACTGGGCTTCTGTTCTAAAACTTAGAATACTGAAAGAGCTGTGTTCCTGAAACCAACACTGAAATTACATCAAAACATCACATATTTTACTACTTACCAGTTCCTTTGCTTAGATATGGAGGCTTAAAGAATTTCACTACACCATAGACATTGACAACTGTACCACCCTTAAGTTGATTCAGTGGTGTATAAATATACTTTGTTGCTGGAACCTAAAAAAAGGAAAGACAGAATTACATAATTAAGTATTCACAATTTTAGAATCATGAGCATATTTGTTAACTAATATTTATAAAACTGTATTTTATCCTTTTAAGTGTTTAAAAATGTAAGCTGAAAAAAAGAAATACACAGGTTATAAAGTTAGAATATAAACTACTATTTTGAAGAAAAACTTCCATTTAAAAATGGTCCAATTGGCCAGGTACCGGTGGCTCATGCCTGTAATCCTAGCTACTCAGGAGGCTGAGATCTGAGGATCGTGGTTCAAAGCCAGCCCAGGCAACAAAGTCTGGAAGATTCTTATCTCCAGTAAACCACCAAAAAAACAGAAGTGGTGCTGTGGCTCAAGTGGTAGAGCGCTCGCTTTGAGCTGAAGAGCTGAGGGACAGCGAGCAGGCCCAGAGTTCAAACCCCATGACCAACAACAACAACAAAAGAGGTCTAATTGGCACACTAGACTATTCATGCATAATTAACTTATAATTTAATTGAAACATTATAATTCTACAATAAGAAAGCAGAGAATAATATATTAAAGTACCAGTAGCTAATATATAAATCGAAGAAATATCACAAAATAAAAAATACTTATAAAATATATATATCTTCAATAATAGAAATGTAAGGACAGACTTTACAAAAAGGAAATGATTGAAGTATAAATGAAGACATTTCAGGATATCTAAAAGGGCAAAAAAAAATATTGGTGCTGCCAATATTCTAATGGATTGCTGTAAGTATACAAAGTTTTTCTGTATTCTACTAAAGAGACTTTTAGTAATTAAACTATTATAGTTGTCTTCAAATAAGTACTTCTATAACTCCCAAAGTAGTTATAAACAACTGTGCATAAATGTAGAAAAAAAGCAGTTTGCAAGGATTCATCATCATAGTACTAGCAATATTAAATCATTGGCAGCAACATCAAACCCACACACTCCAATTTGAAATATGATTATTCATCATACTGAATGTTAATTTTTTTAAAATTCAAATAAAAATGAATTCCCTTTTTAAGGGAGGCTAATTTCTTAAATCATACACACAAAAAATGAGGTCCTAAAAGTCTAATCAGGCTTTAAAAGAAAGCTGTAGCTCATCAGTGATAAAGGAAAAATATTATGCTTAAAAGAGAAAAGAAATGTACCTCAGCTGACAAGATGACAGAACCCAGTACTCTATGTGAACAAGTATCTCACTAATAACAGAAAAAAAAAAATGGGAAGGCTAGCATAGCTCATGGAGGCTCATAATCATGATCTTCCAAGTAACTGGCGTTGCTAACATAGGACAAAAAAAACTGTTAGTTATTAATGTATCTTTCCATGGAAACCATCAACTGTTCTGTACACAGCAGGTAAAGTTACAGCTTTCACTATATATTAATAAATTGACATTTCAGTTTCTTAGTCTCTTACAACTTTTGTCAATGGACTTGCAAGAGAACATGTATTTGGGAACATGGTCAATAAACTTATATAATAATTTCAAAAGCCCTATCTGCCTAATCATTCTTTTTCCATGCTAATAATTAGAGTATGATTCCATAAGAATGACTAGAAGATTTGACTGCCCCATTAATAAGTGGGCTAAAGACTTTTCTGAAGAGGAAATAGAATGGCCAATAGACACATGAATGCTCAACTTCTCTAGTCATAAAAGAAATGCAAATCAAAACAACATTGAGATTCTACCTCACCCCAGTTAGAATGGCTATGATCAAGAACTCTAGTAACAACAGATGCTGGAGGGGATGTGGCCAGAAAGGAGCCCTACTGCACCGTTGGTGGGAGTGTAAACTTGTTCAACCACTCAGGAAAGCAGTATGGAGGTTCCTCAAAAGACTCCACATAGAGTTCCCCTATGACCCAGCAATCCCAATTTTTGGCATTTACCCAATCACAAACAAGGCCATACTAAAGCTACCAGCACAAGTACCAGTCCAACTATGTTTATTGCAGCATTATTCACCATAGCTAAGATATGGAACCAAGCCAGATGCCCCTCAGTAGATGAATGCAGCAAGAAAATGTGATACACACACACACACACACACCCATGGAATTCTATGCCTCCATCTCACACACACACACACACACACACACACCCCCATGGAATTCTATGCCTCCATCAAAATGAATGACAAGCCAGATGCCCCTCAGTAGATGAATGCAGCAAGAAAATGTGATACACACACACACACACACACACACACACACACACACACACACACACACACACACCCATGGAATTCTATGCCTCCATCAAAATGAATGACTCCACCCCAATGGAAAGACTTGGAAAAAATTATATTAAGTAAGCCACACCCAAAGAATATCGGTCCCATGGTTTCTCTTATTTGCAATAATTAGTATATGTCTAGGATAATCTTATCAGATGAGGAGAAAAGCTCAAAAGCTATGTACATATGACCATATAAGTTGATGTTAAGCAAAATGAAACCCAAGATATGGACACAAGAGATTTTTCTTTGTTGTTGTTTTTAATATAGTATGTGATTTTTTGTTTTGTTTTGTTTCTTTTGTACGTTCTTCCTCCTATGGTTTATCCCTGTTGTCACTGTATTTGATTTTGGCACCTTGCATCTTGTACATACATTTATCTAATTTGGGGAGGGAAAGGGGAATAACAAAATGCTGAAACAAGAACACAGAATAGGGGCTGGGAAGGTGGCTCAGTGGTAGAGTGCTTGCCTCGCATGAATGAGACCCTGGGTTCGATTCCTCAGCATCACATAAGCAGAAAAAAGCCAGAAGTAGTGCTATGGCTCAAGTGGTAGAGCGCTAGCCTTGAGCTGAGGGACAGTGCCCAGGCCCAGAGTTCAAGCCCCACGACCGACAAAAAGAAAAAAAAAAGAACACAGGATGACTCATTGCAACAATGATACTCACAAAACACTATGTTGGAAATGAACTTCACAACTTTGGGGCAGTGGGGGAGGGGGGAGAAGTGAGGGATGTGGAGGAGGAAGGGATAGCAGGAGAAAAACAAAAGAAGGGTAACAATGCTCCACAAGAAAGGTACTAATTACCTTGATGATATAACTATAACCCCCTCTGTACAGCATCATTACAAAATAAAATTAAATTTTAAAAAAAAACAACCAATGACTAGAAGAGATACCCAAATCACTTTGAACTTAAAGGACAAATGTGTGCTGGGTAAACATATAGTCGTAGTACCTAAGTAGAAGGATGACCAAGCTCTTTCTGAAAGTGATACATTCAAGTATGTATGGACAAAAAGCACAAAGAGAACAGCACTTGCAAGAGATTGTAAATGACATTACGTATCAGGATTCAGACAGCAAATATTTTAGCAAGGCTGATACAAAAGTTCTATGTCTAACATCTATGATAATAGGCATATATTTACAAGATCTTACCAAGTCCTAGGTAAAAAGGCATCTTCAGATGGCAATGCCTGTTGATGTATATCTTTGTTCTATAAATAATCCCCAAAGATCTAGACTATCAGTGTCAACTATAAAAGCTCCTGTGACAAAGATATGTCCTATAACAATAGTACAATAAAGAATATAAATGTGACTAGCATTTTTTATGAACTAAATTTTAGTGCTTTTACTTTTATTATTTTGATGGTACTGGGGTTTGTAAGAACTTAGGGTCTTGTGCTTGTGAAGCAGGTGCTCTACCACCGAGCCATACCATTAGATCTTTAGGCTTTCATTGAATTTTGAATAGAGCCTTCCTTTTCTCAGGGTGGCCTGGAACCTGATACTCCTATTTATGCTTCATAAATAGGATGACAGGAATGTACCACCATAGTTAGTTAGCATTTTCTCAAGGCTAGCCTTAAACTGATCTCAGTTTAAGATCCAAATCTCGGCCTCTGAGATAGCTAGAAATATAGATAGGAGCCACCACTCCTAGCTCTGAATTTTAAATAGCAAAAAGTGCATGTGAACAGTTGCTACAGACTAAGCATAGATGAAAATATTCTGTAAACAACTAAAAGATTCATGAGAAAATGATGGGCTTATAATAAGCTAAAGATAATCTGATATTTTCAAAAATATTTAGTAAATAGCTTCATTTTGCATGTTCTAATACCTTACAAGCCAGACCATTATTAACTCAGTCAAGAAAATCTGACCATTGGGAAATGGGAGGAAGTTCAATGATAGAGTATTGCCTAGCATACACAAGGTCCTGGGCTCTAGCCCCAGAACTATAAGAAAGTAGTAGTGGCAACAATAGTAGGTAAAAGAGGAGGAGGAGTAATAATAAAATCTAGAAAGTTTTATTATAGAGATAACTGTAGAGAAATTTGTAAATAAAACTGAGAAGTTAAATTGTAGAGATCAAGCACAACAATCATAAACCTAAGACATCTATCTGTATATATTCTCTCTCCCTCCCTCTCTTTTTTTCTTTCTCTCTCCCCTCCTTTTTCAGTGCTTAACCTTTTCCAGAGCTTAAACAAATAGAAGAACAGGCCATAAAAACAGAGAGATGACTTAAATAAAGTGGTCTTAAGTCCCTTCAAGGAGTTGAGTGCTAAAGCATACTCTCAGAAAGTCCTCAAAAGTGATAATAAGATAAAGACTGCTCTAAGCAGAGAAAGCAATTTCGGTAAGTTTGAAAACTCCACATGTACATGGCTAGAATACAATGATTGTATCTAATTAATGAGTAGGTTGGACAGGAATATATAGGCTGGTTTAACATAAGATTGTCTGTCTTATGTATTGAAAGCAAATAAGCCAATCAAATATACTTATATCTTCAAGACTGAACAAGAACAAATGATTGTCCTTCATTGCATGAAAACAACAGGCTTTGCCATTACTATAAAACAAAATAGTCTCATTTTCTAAATTCTAAAAATGCACCTTTGGCTTGAAAATATTAGTCCATTCTTAAGAAAATTTTAAAAAATTAAGAAAACTATACATGATATTCTTTTCCTTGTGTGTGTGTGTGTGTGTGTGTGTGTGTGTGTGTGTGTGTGTGAGATGGTACTGAGCTTCAGCTCAGGGCTTGGGCTCTCATGGATTTCTCCCTCAAGACTGCTGCTCTACCATTTGAGCCACATCTCTACTTCTGGCTTTTTGATGGTTAATTGAAGATGAGAGTCTAACGGATTGTCTCCCTGGGCTGACTTCAAACCATAATTATAGGTGTAAAGATTGATGCCCAGCCCCAGGGTTTTGGTATCAACTGAACAGAGATGACTCATACTTAATTCAAAATATGAAAACACAAAATAAGTACCTTAGAGTCAGGAAAATAATGTCCAACATTATCTGTACATCATTTATATAATTCAGAGTATCTGGCTACTTTTGTCAAGTTCAGAAACTTTTATTTCTACCTTATTTATTGGTTCACAGGTATATCAGTATTTGAAGTTGATCAGTCTGTAGAAATATTAGGGAATAATAATATCCAGGGCCAACTGACATTTAATAAAGTACCTCAACTTTTTTTTGTTGTTGTTGTTGGTAGCGGGGCTTTAATTCTGGGCCTGGGTGCTGTGTCTCAGCTCTTCAGCTCAAGACTAGGGCTCTACCACTTGAGCCACAGCACCATTTCCGGTAGTGGTTTATTGTAGATAAGAGTCTCACGGACTTTTCCTGCCCCTGCTGGCTTTGAACTGTGATCCTCAAGTCTCAGCCATCTGAGTAGCTAGGATTACAGGAGTGAGCCACCAGCGCCCAGCAGTACTTCAACTCTTTTATTGTCTACTTTCTAAAAAAAAAATTTTACTTATACTATTATTCAAGTTTGAAAATCTCTCATAGTCATTATCAAATAGACATCTGTTTGTCCATTAGAAACTAAAGATTTAAACACAGAGTCAGGCATAAACATCATAGAAAACTTTATGAATATATTACTTTCTTTCAGTTTCATCTACCTACTAGTAGCCTAATTATAAAAACGTTAGCGATGTAATTGTAACTCTTCTGTATGGTATTTTCACACAAAAAAGTTAATGTTCCTATTGCTAAGGCAAAATTTTATAGGACAGTGAAAAAAATAGTTAAAAGTAACAAGCTAGAAAGCAATATGTATCACAAGTATAAAGAACAAGAAATCAATATGGAAGATCCCTAAAAAACTAAAGATAGAGCTAGCATCTGATCTTGCCATACCATTCTTGGGCACACATCTGAAGGAATGTTGTATCAGCCTACAATCAACATTCAGGTGCACCCAGGTTGATAGCAGTGTTACTTTCAGTACACAAGATAAGAAATCAGCCTAAGTGCACATCAAGTGATTAATGAGTAAAATTTTTTTTAAAGTGTGAAAATATCAAGTAGATAAAAGAATGAAGCATTTTCATTCAGAAAGAATAAAATTACACCACTTGCAGGAAAACGGACAGAACTAGAAATCATCATGTTAAGCAAAATAAGTCAGAAAAACACATGCTTTCTCTCTCTCTCTCCCTTTCTTTCTCTCTCTTTCTCATATGGAATACAGTTCTTAAAAAACACAGGAAAAAATGTAAAACAGGTTTTACTTGGGGTTGAAGACCAGCAGGAAAAGGAAAATAAAAGGAGAGTGTATTGCCAGCCTTTTCCCAGGAGTAGGCCTCTTAGAAGCCCTATTCTCCGAGGTAGACTTTGGTGAAGTCCCAAAACTTGGAGATAGGTTTCTGTAAAGCCCCATTCTCTGAGGTAGACTTCGGTGAAGTCCCAAAACTCAGAGATAGGTCTCTGAAGCCCCTATCATGGTCTGATAGATGGTTTCCCATGCTAAGCAGACTCTACTGGGGTCATTTGAAAAAAAAAAAAAAAGGGGCAAATGCCACGCTGACCCCAGTGGAGTCTGCTTAGCATGGGAAACCATCTATCAGACCATGATAGGGGCTTCAGAGACCTATCTCTGAGTTGTGGGACTTCACCGAAGTCTACCTCAGAGAATGGGGCTTTACAGAAACCTATCTCCAAGTTTTGGGACTTCACCGAAGTCTACCTCAGAGAATAGGGCTTCTAAGAGGCCTACTCCTGGGAAAAGGCTGGCAAAACCCCTGGAAAAGATGTGTTTCTGCCTATCTTTTCCTCATAAGAGTGCCTATTAATCTTTTACTGTTTCTACTGCTCTTTGTACTTGCTCATTGTCAACGTTTCCCTATACAAAGCTCTTTCTTAAGAGTGTTGACGACTCCAATATCTGATGAGTGTCTTAAAAATATGACTAACTCACCAGAGTTATGTGCTACCCTGAAACCTCTCTTATGGAGGCTAGTAGACAAGCCATAAGCAAATATAAAAGTATTGGGGGTTTCACCAAGTCATGTCAGCAGAAGGAATTGTTTGTAAGAAACTTACAAGAAGCTGTAGGGCAACTAGAACAGAAGGAATGTATGGCAATTGCTGAGATAACTACTTAGGAGAAAAAACTTCCTACTACTCTCTCATTTACTAAGAGACTTGCTAGATCTAAGTCTCCTTGGTGCTTATTATTAAAGAAGGAACAGGAAGGAAAAATCCTATGGGACAATTAAGGCCTCTATAAAAATAAGGTAATGGTTAAATGGTGACAAACCCATTATATTTCTTAGAGATAAGCCGGAAACAAGTGCCTTTCAGGCGACCAGCTGTTGACCACCCAAGAATGAAGCGCTGCAGCAAGATTGTGTAAACTTTTGCCCTTTCAGGCGACCAGTTGGTGACCATCCAAGAACGAAGCCTTGCAGCAATATTGTGTAACCTTTTACCCTTTCTTATGGAGACTTTTTGCTATAAAAGTTTGTTATCCTCTGCATTAAATCGCACTCAGCATCCACTCCTAATGTGTGTGAGTTGTCTGTTTGCCATCTCCCCATCCTATTCCAGGTTCCTCCCCTAGGTGTCCTCCGTCGTCCCGACAGAACCCGGTCCGCGGCAGTGTATGAGATATGAATATGGTGGAAGTGGTCTATCTACGTATATGAAATTAGAACCGTGAAATCTGCTGAACTCTTCTGATACATAGAGGACACAGGCTTGAGAGGGTATGCACTAGGTATACCTGGAAACATCACATCAAAACCCTGAGTACATCTAATACATGCTGATAAAGAAATGGGAAAGAATTTCTTTACTTAAAACTACATACTTTGTCAAAGTACAGTTCACCTCATAATAACTGGTTTAATTATAAGCTAATAAAAACAAAAGGAATGATTTTGCCTACAGTTTAAAAGTCATCAAATTTCAATGCTTTATATAGTATATACATTTTTATTTTAATTTGTGTATTCACAGCTTAAGCAAAACATCAGTAAGTTCTTCAGACAGTGGAATAATCAGGTGAAAATTATTAGACAAGTAAATATAATACTATCAGACATATAAAAAAGTGAATTATATTTTCCCATTGAATTGTTACTATTTCAAATATAGACTATAAAGCAGACTAATTTAAAATATAATCTAAAGCAGGTCAGAATATAGAGTGGGTATATGTGTATGTGTGTCTAAGTACATTCTAAATTAAGTGAAATATCTTACCAAAGACATCGATTCTGTGTGACAACCTCTTATAGACTTAGGATAAACCTAAAAAAAAAAAAAAAGAAAAAGATGAAATCTACTTCCACTGTGAATAATAAAGACATATGCCTGATAAAACCCACCAAATTTCAATCTTTTACACTTAAAATATTCAACTTGACTCAGAAAATGGTGCTCCAAAATATACTTGTTTGAATTTTGAACTGATATCTAGCATGTAGCAAACGGAAAAAAATGTTCTATTTGTTTTGTGTTTCCTGCTAGTATTAGTACTAATGCTTAAGCAACTGGCTTTGAGCACTTCTCATTCAGAAATGGCACAAATCACTACAGCCACATCTCCAGTTTAGCATTTTGCTGGTTAACTAAACATTTCCAGAAATTCTATGTCTATCATATGTCTTCCTAATTTAGTTCACTAACATGACTATGAGCAGAGAAAAAAATACATACTTACGTAAACAGATGAACTGAGGTCTTCCAATATTTTTACATACATGCAATGTTTAGCATTTTTATTTGTTGATGAAGATGCTGACAATACAGTAAATCCAGTCACTGCAATGGTGTCCTACATATGAAAAATTTTTACTGAATCTTTGAATCTATAGTTTTAAGTATCATATAAAGCCTATTTACATTACATATAAATGGGAGATACTGTACAAAATGGTTTCTGTATAAAATCTAAAATGCTTTAATGCTTACTGAATATACAATTTAGATGACTACTCCTCTATAATCCTTCAACATCTATTGCCACAATTGGACACAGATAAATGAAATACTCACTACATGGACCATGAAAACACTAAATCACTTACTATTTATTAGGACTTCTGAGTTCATCTAAGTAAGCTACATGAAAAAGCATAATGAGATCATAATCTCTCAGTAATCAAATGGAATTTAAATGATAGCAAATCTCAAAATTCAGACATACTGAGAAAGCAATGTCACCAAGTAAAAGCTACTATTATTTTTTAATGGCTTATAGGTTTTCTCTTTTTCTTCTCAGGCTTCTGTTCTAATATTTCACATTTCACAGTGACATTTATTAACATTTATTATGTTCCAGTATACAGTCTGTGCTACTGAACAGATTTAGTCTGGGCCACTATACAGATTTTCTGTTTTATTTTTTAGAATCTTTCCTTTATAAAGACTGTCATGTAAGGTCTTTTTGGTATAGTTGTGTTTTGAACTTCTCTATCCAACAGCAAGGAGAGTAAAACTATAGCTCAAGAAAAATTTTAAATATTGTATCTAAAATTACTATAGTTATCATCCTAAAATAAGTGGTCGTCTGGTAAGAAGGTGTTTGTGCCAGGCAGTTGTGGCTCATACCTGTAATCCTAGCTACTAAGGAGGCTGAGATACAAGGATCATGATTCAAGGATCACAAGGCAGGAAATTCTGAGACTCCAATAAACAACTCAGAAAACCAGAAGTAGCGCTGTGGCTCAAGTGGTAGAGCGCTAGCCTTGAGCTGAATAGCTGAGGGACAGCACCCAGGTCCAGAGTTCAGGCCCCAAGACCACCAAAAAAAAAAAAAAAGGTGTTTGTTTTGGTTTGTTTTCTAGCCGTACCAAGGTTAAACATGAGGCTTCAGACCTGCTAGGCTAGCACTCTATACTTGACCCATACCTCCAGTCGGGCTTTTTACTAGTTATTTTGAAGCTGGACTCAGGACTTGGTTGCCCTTGCTGGCTTTGACTGAATGCCTTCAGACCTCAGCTTCCTGAGTAGCTAGGATTACCTAGCTGAAGTTGTCTAGCTGAAGTGATGAAAATTTAGGACATGAAATGTATAGCAAGCTTATAGCGCTTAACTTCCTCAAAGACTAAAGAAATATTTTGAGTTTATACTATTGACTTAATAAACAGACTTGCATAAAGAAAAATACTACTACACTGATTATCTTTTCCTCTGTTAAATATGAACATTAGGAAAAATAACTGATAATACCACTTCTTCATCAAAGACCAAAAAAAAGTGAAATTTAACTTTGGCATTGTATCTATAAAATTTTTGTGCATGAAATAGACACTCTTAACAGTTTCATTGTGAAACAAAAGAGACCTCTGACTTGTAAAGACAAGTTTTGTGCAAATAGCATCATCACCCAACACAACGAATTATTTATAAATCATCATAATTTCTCTGAATGTAGTATGTCTCGCCATCCAGCATTGTCAGCTAATCCAACACCAGTTGAACTTTGATTACATTTCAGTCTGGAGGTATTCAGAGAGTAAAATAATTAACTGTAGGCAAAGCAGAACCGAGAGCCCAGACTGATGGGTTCAAGTTCCAGATGTTGCTCTCTGTCCCACCCTCATTATCTGTATGTAATTAGAAGGCAAAATAAAAGCTGTCTTGGAATACATACCTACCATGTTCTTACATCCTAACAACTGTGGAGAAAAGTTTGTTATCTCCACTCAAAATACCAGAAAACAAAGTGCTGAATGTTAAGGAACCATAACCACTGC
The DNA here is from genome assembly GCF_000151885.1 of Dipodomys ordii. NCBI lineage: Eukaryota > Metazoa > Chordata > Mammalia > Rodentia > Heteromyidae > Dipodomys > Dipodomys ordii. The sequence goes on along the minus strand of NW_012267264.1, from coordinate 3,635,062 downwards.
TGTACCTGAAAACAAGCACTCAGAGCCTTTTACTTCCAGTATCTGGAGGATTGTTCTTCACATCCTTCAAGTCTGTGCTCAAATGTCACCTTATTAATTTTTGTTACCAGATAAAAGTATACGTTCCTTCTACTTGTCTACCTTATCTCTTTTCAACTGCTTTATTTTCTCCAAAGCACCCTTTACTTGGAAAGGTATATGTTTACTAAGTAAAGAACTACTGGGAGTCTAGTCTAGCTCCTATAAAGCTGGCAGGGGCCACACCACAGATGGACAGACACCAACCACAACACAAGCACTGCCTTCAGTCTCTTCTCTGTTTGGGGAATGGAACAGGAAAATCACAACAAGGCTCCTGAATGGAATGACAGGAGTTTTTGGAAATTTCAAAAAAAAAAGTTATCATATAATAAAAAACTGTTTCAGTTATTTCAATAGTTCTACCGGTATATATGTGCCTACTGGCTAAATGATAATCCTGGACATTCTTCTCATGGTTAGCATTGTTACAATTATTCAGGTGGTTCACCTAGACTAATGCTACAACTCATTAAAAAACTACTAGCTATCTATTGTATGATTGCTACAACCAGATCAGTTGATATGAAGGAAACATTTCAAGGAACTGTAAGATAACATTTAAATTTGCCTTAAGAGAAGTTAAGAATTAAATATTCTGTCAGGAAAACCAGCAGATCCCAAATATTGCCAAAGTGTCTGCACAATTCACATATTCATGTGTTTTTAATTGTAAGAGCAACAAAAAATGTTGTGATTAAGAATGATCTTCAAATCATTTTAGTGCTTCTACTTTTTGCTTTGTCTACAATTGCTTCCTTTTTCTCATACAATGTAAACATCAAAAGCTTTAATTTTAATCATTTTTTAAATTACCTTTTATTAAGTTGCATATAGGGGTTTCAATTCAACATTTCAGTTTGTGAATACAATGTATTTTCATTATCTTGATCAATGTCACCCTTTTATAATTCTCCCCATCTTTCCCAATCCTACCCATCCCCTCAATTTTTCTAGCTCCATATACATATATGTGTCAGTAATTTATACACTTTCCCTAAATAAGATACAGAATTTTAAAAAAAACTTAATGGATTAAAGAATATTTCAGAATTTCTAATAAGATTTCCTCTCAAAAGCTATGAGTTTAATTTTCTAGCAAGACATTTCACTGTGTACAGTGAATATGAGCCATACATATGTCACTGTAAATTAACACAATCAATAAGGTATTCTTATAAAGAACAACTGTTTTAGTTCAACTATTTACTTAGTACAAGAAAAAGAATTTAGGGAGCAGATATTCTCATAGACATTTGTGTTGTTTTGAAAAACTGAAAAAAAAGCTCACTGATTACTAAAAGCTTGCAAACACATGTAAAAAATCATTTTCACTCCAGTTCTACCATGCTTTAGTTTCAAGTACTATAAAGCCTCCATAGTGATTTCCCTACCTCAGCTGCTACTCTGACAGAAGGAAAGAAAATGAATAATAATTTGTGAAATTATCAGAGAAAAAGGAATCCTGACTTCACATTTTATTATTTAACAGAATTGGTGTCAATTTTTTTCAGGTATAATAATAAAACTGTAGTATGCCTAACTAAAAAGAAAGATACATAGATGCGTGTACAGACATTAAGTTCATCAATACTTTATAGTATTACAAAACTAAGGTTAATGTTTGGTGGACTAATGTTACTGTGACACACAGTACCATTCTTTATATAAGTTGTTGTACAATATACATCTATGTATAGTTTTGGTGTCTACTTTACATAATGAAATTTTGGTGAAATTATATAGTTTCTTCAGTTTGCCTCAAATTATTGCAAATAGTAAAGTGAGTTGAAGATATGACAAATAAAGTAGACAGGAACTAATGAAGTTATATGAAAGATATATGGACATTCTCTATATAATTGTTTCTACTTGTTTTGGAATTTTCCATAATAAAATGCTTAACACCTAATAAAATGTTTCATTAAAAATAAAATGTACTGATAAGAAATACAAGAAGTTTACTAATTTGAATCCTTTCAGAAACCCTCTAGGCAGATTCATAGTTTACTGAAGCTGCTACCCTAGCTTTCTTATTATAATTACCATCATTCAGTGATTTCCCATTAGACTGGAGATAGTGGTTTCCATAAGGTCAAACACTGTATCTTATTAATTTAGTTTCTCTAGAGGTTAGCACAGTGTCTTTCAAAATGTCAACCCTTAATAAATGTTTACTGAGTCTAAATGAATGCAAGTGAAAATAGAGATACAATATAGACAATATCACTTGAAACTGTAGTTTTTTTTACAAAGTAGAGATTTTCCCCATATGTCATTTACTTACTTGTAATAACCTTATTCAAAATAGATTGAAATCATATTTTTAATATTTATGCAATATTACATAAAAGAAAGCTCTAATGCTAAACAGCTTATTTGGATACTAACTGCTGACTGATTAAAGTTTTTATATAGTTTAAAAATTAATTTTAATATATTTGTATAAAAAAATCTCTAAGATTATCCACCAAAGAGTGACTAACCTGTTGAACTAAGTATCAATTAGCCAGCAAATTTGTTAGTCACTATTTAAATTCAGGTTGCATAAAATGTACAGCCTTATTTCCTCAGCCACACCAAGTACATCCCAAGCCACACATCAGTAGTGGCTACGCTACTGGCAGTGTGGATATAGGGGTTTTAATCCATGAAAACAGATGATGCTACTATAGGGGACTATGTCACACACAGTCTCATTTGTGATCATGTATTTACTAAGTTACTGCATGTGGATACATTTCTTTTATTTAGGCTAAGAAAATCTAACAACAAAATTTGCTGTCTCCATTAGTTTCTTTCTTTTTTTTTTTTTACATTACTGGAGTTTCAGCTCAGGGCCTCCAGGCAGGATTGTCATGCAGGCACTCTACTGCTGAGCCATTTCCATACCCTACTGCTTCCGTTCTTAAAGGTACAACTTAAGAATGGCATGAATGTTCATTATCAATGGTGGAGCAAGCATCCTTATCTTGTTCCTGATACTAGAGAGAAAGCTTTCAGTATCTCATTACTGAGAACTATATGATCTTCATAAAAACACTTCATCATGGTGAGGAAATTCTATATATTTCTAGTTTCTGAGTGTTTTACCCATGGAAGGTATGGAGTGAATTTTTATCAAATATTTTTTTGTGTCAAATGATATGATCATGTGATTTTCTCCCTTTTCTTCCAGTAACGTGTGCATTTCAGGGACTGGCTTTCTTACATTGAACCATCTTTGCTTTTCTGGGTCTTCACACATGTTCTTGGTTAGCTTGGTTACTACTTTGTTTAGGATTCCAGAGGAATGAACTTTTTTTTTAATGTAAGAAAGTATTATGAACAGAAAATAAGTTTATATGAATTTTCATTAAAATTTATTAAATAAATATATACATAATTTTAGACATTCAATTGAATATTATAAGTTGGAACAAAGCAAAAGAAGATACTGTTCTTCTATGCCAATAATCAATTTTACCCATCACAGGACTTTTTTAGTTTAATACTGTCACTTTTTAGGTATCTTTTTTTAAAACACATAATGAAAAGTATGACAAATCTCAAAAAAAGTTAATACACCATGATTAATAACTCTGAACTCTTACAAAGAAATAAAGATAAAATACTTACCCCTTTAAAGAAAACTTTGCTGCAATCCTCTGCTAATTTTCCCAAAACTAATATATAAATAATACTGACTTTTGAATTTGAATTTTCTTTCTCTGTTGAGAAAACAGAAAAACAGACATCACTTTTATATACACAACAAAATGATAACTATGTTTTAAAAGTTAGTTTCAAAATGTAATCTGGAGAAATTAGAGTAATTGCAATTAGCTTTTAGCTTGCATTTATAATTTAAATACTGCAAAAATAATGTGCTGAATGCTATTAGACATTAAAATAAAAATTATAACAAGTTTCAAGTAGAATAGAAATAGAAATAACAGAAAATAGAAATTTTATTGTAAATAACATCATATAATAATCATCTTCTACTGTTATTTCATGCTTATGTTTATAACCAGAAGAAAGTGAATAAATTCTAGTATTAAATTTAGAAGTGTCTAATAGATCATCTCAAAATGTTTCATTTCTAGTCATGGTCAAAATAATTAATCTACACTAAACAGTTCAGAGTCTCATATATTGTTCACTCATTATTTCTTCAATTGTTCTATTTAAATTACAAACAGCTGGTTCTTTAAAATATACATATACTGTGCTTTATAAACTGTGATACATCCATGCTGGGAGAGAAGACACCAACTGTTTAGATAAAAACTTAATGAAATAAAGAGACTTCAGAGAAATTTCAAGGTTACAATGAATGCGCTAATGTACCCCAAAAGTATGTTCATAAACATTGCTATTGTTCAACAATAAGGCTTCAACCTAATGTGCATTATCTTTCACTTGAAAATCTCAAAGTTATAAGAGCCAAAAAAAAAAAACAAAACCAAAGAACACATTGCGTTACTTCTTTTGTTTCTAATCCTGTCCATAATACAAATCCAGGATCTAGTGATTAGCGATGTTAATTTTCAAATTGATCAACCACACAGCAGAACTAATTGAAGTGAACATGAAGAACCACATGAGGAAATGTCAATATAGGATGTGCGTATTAAGGAAGTATAAAAAGCAAGGAAGCATTCAGCAAAGCCATGGGCACACTGAAAGTGACTTACTGCTGCGTCCTCAGTCCCAAGATAGTGTGTCGTTCATAGGTGGTTCTTAGTAGTTGCAGAATGTTGCAGTGACCTGTTTACCATCATGTTGCACCCCATTCTTCAAATGAATTATGGACATTATTTCTGTTTTCATTTTTAGTGATTCTTGAATCAGGGCCTCATACTTGTTCCTGAGCCATGCTCCCAAACCTTTTATGCTTTAGTAATTTCTGGATAGTCTTGTAATAGACTCAGACTACGATGAGGCTACCAATGGCTCTCACATATCTAGGAATTCAGGATGCAAGATAGTGCCTAGATTATTGGTGAAGATGAGGTCTCTCTAATGTGTTTGTCCAGGTTGTCCTCAAAGTCTTACTGATCTCCACCTCCCACACAGCATGAGCCACTTCACCTGGCCTTAATAACAGACTTCATGAGGTCTACTTTATAACCTTCAAATGCTCTTGCCTTACCAGGAAAGATGACTAAGAAAAAGAGAAAAAGACTGGCTTGAAAAGTAAACTGTTAAGAAAGTTAAGTTACTAAAATATCTAGGTCTCATCAGTAAAATCAGAAATAGGAAGAACAGTTAGGTAACAAAGTTAGATATGAAAACACAAGAATTTAATGTAACATTGAAGAAATGAAAGAGATTGAAAAGATAATTATTACTGGGTAAAGTGGCTCATGACTGTAATCACAGATACTTGGGAAGTAGAGGCTGACAGGACCACAGTTCAAGGCCAGCTTATGCAGTTAGCAAGACACCTCTCAACAAATGAACTGGTGTGGAAAGAGGTACCAGTAATACAGCCATGTAAGAGTTGTATGTAGGAGGATCATGGTTCCTATCAGAAAAAATAACTAAAGGAAAAAGGGCTGAAGGAATAAGGCAAGTAGTAATGCGCATGCCTACTAAGTACAAGGCCTTAAGTTTGAACTCCAGTGCTATGAAAAAAATCTAACATTTTGCTGCATATAGTTTTTTAGATTACTGGGAATGTATTACTTATTAAAAATTGTTCAATATACATGTGTTTATATGTGAATGTAAATTTACATATGTATCGATTACAGACATAAAGCTAAGCAGAAGCAAGTCTACCAACACACAAACCTTGAAGTCCAAACTTCAAAATAGCTGTTCCACTTTGACGATAATTTAAAGAAGAGATAAGTGAGAGTTTTCCCTAAAGAGAAAAAATTAGTTAAAAATTAGAATAATTTTAAAGTATTAGACTATCACCTTTGTGAAAGTTGCTGGAATCAAACTAGTCACTTGTGTCAACCCTAACCAAAAGATTAATAATAAAACTACTTAGAGGTTCTGAAAAGAGAGCTCTCATGTAAGACTGCCTGATAGTAGTAAGTAATTATCCCAAGATTCACCCAGGATCACATAAAGCCACATAAAGCACTTCTGTGAAAGTATCTGTATGCTTAACCTTACTGGTGCCATTCTTGTTACTAATCACTATGGCTAGGGATTATTATATCAAAATGTCTGACACAATGTTCCTCACTTTTGCCTTTAAAAATTTCTCCTTGAGTCAATCTCCCTGAATATTCTCAGTTTACAATGGCATGCACTTCCCATTGTAAGACTATTCTATTCCCAAATAATTATCTTTTATCTAATTTTTACTTAGGCAGATCCTTCGAAGTCAATATACTGTGTTCAAGTAACTTTTTATAAGGTATTAAATAATGTTAAATTTATTTTACTAGAAAAAAATCACAGGCCCTAAAAATAATTTTTTATTTTCATATTTATTTTTTACTTACTATTTAATTTTTAATTAAGAAATTAAGTATAAATAGGCTTATCTTAGTAGTTAAGAATATGCTTATTAGATAAGCACATATAAAAATGAACTAAATCAACTCTCCTAAGATTTGTTTTGCCCTATTAGTCCCATAACAAAACCAGGAGGGAGGGAGGGAGGGAGGGAAGGAGGGAAGGGGGAGACACACACTCTTAGAAGGGAATGCATTTTTTTAAAAAAATTTTTTGTCAGTTGTGGGGCTTGAACGCTGAGCCTATGCAATGTCCCTCAGCTCTTCAGCTCAAGGCTTTGAAACGTGATTGTCACATCTCAGCCTCCTCAATAGCTAGGATTACAAGCATGAGCCACCAGTGCCTGGCAGGGAATGAAATTTTTAAAAGGAAAATTTCCAAGTGCAAAATGATACTCTAATAAATAAAAAAGGACCGTATGGCAAAATCAAGATACCAGGACACCAATTCAATTTGGTCTTTGTTCTGATTCAGTAGCTACCCCGCTCAATTTGGAAAACCATCTAATCAGACAGATAAAGTGAAATGTTTAATCTAGATGGTTTCTACAATTTTTCTGGCTCTAAGATTAATAATACTATTATATGTTCTTTGGAAATATCCACATAGATACTTATTCATGTAAAAATGTTTAAAAATAGATCCCATAATATACACATTAGTGTCAGACTTTGAGCCAGCAATAAGAATGAGACAAGAATCATTTTATTTATAATCAGTTTTATTTATAAGATAGTAATCATCAGGGCTGGGAAGGTGGCTCAGTGGTAGAGCGCTTGCCTTACATGCAGGAGGCCATGGGTTTGATTCCTCAGTACCACATAAGCAGAAAAAGCCGGAAGTGGAGCTGTGGCTCAAATGGTAGGGCACTAGCCTTGAGCTGAAGAGCTGAGGGACAGCGCCCAGGCCCAGAGTTCAGGCCAACGACTGACAAAAAAAGATAGTAATCATCAATAAAATATGCACAAAGAAGATATGCATGAAAACCTGGGTTCGATTCCTCAGTACCACACAGTATCATATACACATAAAAAGGTGGAAGGGGCAATAGGCTCAAGTGGTAGAGTGCGAGCCTTGAGCAAAGGAAGCTCGGGATAGCGCCCAGGCCCTGAGTTCAAGCCCCAGGTCCGGCAAAAAAAAGACAAAGTGCTACAAATTAACAATAAAAAAGTGAAGAAAGGCCAGAGCCAGTGGCTCCCGCCTGTAATCCTAGCTACTCAGGAGGCTGAGATCTGAGGATTGAGGCTGAAAGCCAAGCCTGGGCAGGAAAGTCCATGAGACTTTTATCTCCAAGAAAACTACCTGAAAACTGGATGTGGCGCTGTGGCTCAAGTGGTAGAGCTCTAGCCCTGAGCTCTTCAGCTGAGGGACAGTGCCCAGGCCCAGAGTTCAAGCCCAATGGCTGACCAAAAAGAAATTTAAGAAGTTAACAAATTTCAGAATCCACTCACAAGACCCAGTAACAAGCAAGGACAATCTTCTCAGATATACCCTGCTTTTAGTTCCACACCTAGCATTTGATCCCCAAACAACCGAAAAATGGATTTGCATTTTAGTGCTCTAGTAAAACCCATCTTCTCAAATGACTAATAACTTGTGAGGTTATTAGATCCAATAGATACTATCTAAAATTTAAAGTGATCATCTACCATCAACCAGAAATCTTTGGTCCCTGGCAAAGACAGTGGAAATGCCAATCTCTACTAGCTATATGAACTGTTTGTTTTCCCGACTATAAGATGAAAAGAAGGCCTACTTCCATGCTGGAAGATACCAACACAAGAGTAGGTGATGCCAAGATCAATGTCAACTGTCTGATCCCTTTGAGATGGTGCTAATGTGTAGCTTAGATCTGCTGGCAAAGAATCTGCACAAACCCCAAAAGCTGCCACTGCAGTAAAAGAGTAGACCTAAATTTAGCAACTTCTGTAGCATAAAGAACTTTGTACTTAATAAGCACTGTACTACAAGGGGGAAATATAGTAAAATTTAAAAAAGCACATTTAAAATTGCCAAATAAAAAAGACCCAATTACAGGATTCCCAAAGTGATTAAGATTAGTCACTTTTTTTTTTTGGGGGGGGAAGAGGGGTCCAGTCGTGGGCCTGAACTCTGGGCCTGGGTACTGTCCCTCAGCTCTTCAGCTCAAGGCTAGCGCTCTACTACTTGAGCCACAGCGCCACTTCCAGCTTTTTTCATTTTTGCTTATGTGGTGCTGAGGAATCGAACCCAGGGCCTCAGGCATGCAAGGCAAGTGCTCTACCACTAAGCCATCTTCCCAGCCCCTATTAGTCACTTTTTTAAACTTGCCTTCCTAAGTATCCAAAACACAACTTCCTTTTTTCTACTTATCTGGACATTCTATCTCTTTCATGTGCTACCTTGTTTCACTGACTCCTGTAAGACAGGTATCTTCTCTTCTATGCTGTGGCCAAAACAACTATAAGAGATCCTTGAGCTCCAAATGTTTGTTTATTGCATATTAAAACTTAGACATTTCCAGACTTTTTCAGGCATATGCAAAAATTGAAAGTCATCAAATCCCCAAGTTGTTCATGCCTCCTACTGTCTAGGCCAGGTGGGTTAGGAATCAAAAGCAGACCAGTTTTTTGAACTCCTTTCCTCCTTGCTCTAGTCTACTTCTTCTCCAAGACCTTCCTTTTCTTCTTTTATTTTTCTTTCTTTTCATGGAATTGAATTTACGGCCTTGAGTGTGCTCCACTGGGAGCAACACTACCATTTACTTCATTCGTTTCTACTTTGTCTTAAGATCTCGGTAACTTTGCTGAGGCTATCCCCAAATTGGAGATCCTTCTGCCTCCTCTTCTAGAGTATCTGGGATTACAAGCATTTGACACCATGCCTGGCTATACAAGTTCTGTTTATTATTATGTTAAACTAAAGCAAACTGTCTAGATTTAAGTTCCACCTTTATCACTTATTAGGTATTTGATCTCAGGCAAATTAAAGTTTGAGAAAGGAGTACCTACATTTACACAGAGTTGATTGGTATGTTAGGTATGTTATCTTTAAATACATATATCTATGTGGGTATACTAATATATGTATATACATAGGTATTTTATATATATGGAAACAGTTCAATGAATGCTTTTTCTATTACCATTAAATTTAATATTTTTCTATCTACAGCCTTCCCACCATTCTTTTTCCACTGATTCAGTGTCATTGATCACCTAGATTATTACAGTATTTCCAAATCAAGTATATTTCTTCTAAACTTGCTATATACAATATATTCTTTTATTAGAGGCAAAGTAGTTTGAACTCAAAATGAATCATGTATTTCTCCTACTGATAAATCTGCTAAGAGTCCTCCATATCTTTAAGGTAGCATCCAGATTCAACATACACATAACTGCTTCTATCTAAGAGAAAAATAAAGCTGCCTTTCTGGAACTTCTAGTTCAACTTTCTTGATCCAACTCATCAAAATCAAAGTTTCTCACACTCATGTATCGCAATGCTACCACAATTAAATGTAGAGGTTGGGTAGCAACATGTCAAACTTCACATAAATGTTGCTACCTTTAGTATAGTGACCACAATTATTCACCTTTGAATGTACCTGTGAAACATTCCAGTGAACAACAGAATCCAGTGAAATGTTCACTAAATGAATGTTGCAAAGTAAAAGGAATTTATTGAACTATATGGTCTCAACTGTAATTTAAAAAAAAGATAAAATTATTCTTAAAACAGCTCTCATAAAGAAATGAAGTATAAACAATAGTATTCCTTTGAGAAGGAAAATGCATTCTGACTTAAGAAACTTCTTACCTGAATATATTTCTTGCTATAATCACAATCTGGCTGTAGGCATCTGAAATCTATTTTGTGTAAATTACTTAGTGGCTGAACTGCAGTAACTCCATTAACATCTTTTAATAATTCAAGTGGCATATCAGTTCTGCTTCACAGTGATGTCCAAAGTAAATTCAACTAAGGAAAATATAAATACCAGTATTTTTCCAAAAAAAGAGAAATAATAAGTTTTGTGTGTAAAAGTATCCCCCCTTGTCTAGTTTTAAGATCTGTAAAAACTTCACTAACATATTTTACCACTATGAATTAAAACTGGGGAGGAGGGGCGAAATGTTCTCTTTGGGGGCCTTTGCAATCCCTCCTGCAGTTGTAATATTGCATTGTCAGATTGAACCCAAAGCAGGTGCTTCCTAGGTGAACCCCCCTTCCTCCAATGTCTACGGGGGGGGGAGGGGAGGAGGAGGAGGAGCAGGAGGAGGAGGAGGAGCAGGAGGAGCAGGAGGACCCACCTCCATTGAACTGCAGGTTCCCTTACGCATGGAGGGTATAATCTTAATTTTCACGCTTCCTGCCGGACCCTCACCGAACTCCTCACGATCTCATCTTAAAGTGTGAGCACCAGCCACACCCAGGCCTTCTGCGCTCCAGGAGGCGAGCCTTGGCCTTGGCTACGATCGTCTCCCTCCACGCCAGGGAAGAAGGCCCCAGGCTAAATGTCAGCCCCATGGGAGTTTCCTCCGCGATAACGGCACCTGCTTTCACCTGAACGAAATCCGCCTCCTCCTCCTGTCTGTCCAGGGCCCTTACCCACCTTCCCCACGCCGCGGACTCCACACCTACTCCAAATTTCACTTACGCTCGGGCTGCAAGAAAAACCAGGAAGTGTTCAGATAGGCGCGCGCGTGACGTCACACGCACGCAAACGCCCGCACCACCTCCAGATTTTGCGCATGCGTCCTGGGCACTAGTTTTAGCATTCCCTAGTCGCTCCTGCGGCTTCACAAACCCGTGAAGAGGGCGGAGCACAGGGTTGACGTAAAGCCTCGGAGTTCCGCTTGGCCCCGCCCCTGGCGGTTTCCCGCCTTCTCTGCTGGAGCCCTGGGCTGCTGCGGTGCAAGTCCTAAAAGCAGGACTGAAGCTAAGGTTCCATCCATTGATTGGAACGGAACGGAACTTTCAGTTCCTTTTTTCTGAATAAAGCACCCGAGTGCAGTTTCTATAAGGAAATGTTCATGCAAAGATGACCGCAGTATTTAATTTGGTATGTTTTTTAATTGTAAAAATGCTGTACAGAGAGAGGGGTTACAGTTACCTGAGCAAGGTATTGAGTGCATTTCTTTTTTATTTATTTTTTTTTATTTGTGAACATACTGTACAGAGGGGTTACAATTACATGGGCAGGATAATGCGTACATTTCTTACCAAGCATTGCAGCCTCCTCCTTTGGTTTACC